>NC_141084.1:16675674-16935674 GCF_041138505.1 Cibotium barometz | reverse complement strand
CTGGACCCTCAAACTGGCCCTACTTCCCGAGATCAGTGTGTCCTCGGTTTGTTGTCAAGCACTCACTAATGCCATGACATAGCCCGCACAAGCATACATCCTACTTGGCAAAGTGCCAAGTCTACATAAGCCATCTCCTAACCATGCAACCACATTGTATCTCAATGTGCTTCGTGCCAGCATGGAACATCAAGTTCTTGGCAATCACCATGCATCTCTAATTGTCGCACAACAACATTGCCGCTCCCTTTTGAGCAACACTCTCTCTCCTAAGATCCTTCTCAACCAGACTGGTTCACATGAAACAAAGCATGTTGCCTTGTATTCGGCCACTGTAGAAGAAAGTGCTTCTTTAGGCTGCTTCTTACTGATCCAAGATGTAATTCCAAACCCAAGAAGAAAAAAATAACCAAAAACAGATTTCTTGCTTTGACAATCTCCTTCCCAATTTGAGTCACAAAATCCAGTAAAGGAATTGCCCGATTTGTAAGTGATGCAATACGCAATGGTACCTTAAATGTATTTCAACACCCGCATCCTTGCCTTCCAATGGTTCTCTCTGAGCTGATTTGAGAACGTGTTAAGGACACTAACTGCAAAGCTGATCTCAAGCCATGTATTGTATAGAAAGATCAAACTCCCCACCAATTTCTTGTACTCCATATCCACAAGTGGAGAAGCATCTTCCACAGAAAGCTTCGCATCAACCTCCATGGGTGTAACCATTGACTTGCACTCAGCCATGCCAAATGCCTTCAAAATTTCTCCCGCATACTGAGATCGGTGATCGGAACCTTCGCCTTGCCTTTGTCAATCTTTTAGTAGCTACCCATAGCTGCTTCAGTGCGGCCCCTTTGCCGAGCCGAGCCTTGTACTTGTGTGGGTTCTCAAAATTGAGTCAAACATGACTCCATGGCCCCCCTCCAATTCAAATCTACTAATGCTTCCTCCAAGCTAGCTAGCTCCTGTACTTGTGTTATCTTAGCCATCAAGGCCATATTGACAATGTGGACGGAGGCCTTCTTCTGCTCTATTCTCTTGGATCTACAAATAGCTATTGGCTCTTCTTTGATTGCTGGCCGAGCTTTCCCATTCAAAAGCTGCTTAACCCATTTAGGATATAAACCCTTCTGTTGTGTTGCAGGCTTCTCCACTTCATTGTCTAATGAATCCACCTCTTGTGGAGTTGGTACTTTCACTGGTGGTTGTGTCTTCCAGGCTACTTCATTGAAAGATAGTGTAGACAAAGCCTTCTCCTCCACTTGATAAAGTTGTTCCTTGAACACCACATCACGGCTGACAATTATCTTCTTTGCCTTTGGGTCGTATAGTCGATAACCCTTCGCTCCATATTGTGCCCCAACAAGATACACTTCATGCTCTTTGAATCCCACTTCGTTCTAGATGAGTCTGGAACATGCACAAAACAATCACAACCAAACGTCCTGAAATATGCAACTGAAGGTTTCTTGCCTAAATAAGCTTCTTGACGTGTCATGCTCTTCACTACTTTGTGTAACTCCTGTTATGGATATGCATTGAAGTGTTAACAGCCTTGGTCCAAGAAGAAGTATATAATCCTTTGCCTTTGAGTGTACTCCGCACCATCTCCACAACTCTGCGATTCTTGCCCTTTGCAACACCATTCTATTGCGGAGTGTGAGCAACTGTCAAATCTCTCTTAATCTCGTGCTCCTTGTTGTAGGGATTAAACTCACTTTATGTGAATTCTCCTCTTCAATCTAATCGAAACTTCTTTAGCCTCTTTCTTGTCGCATTCTCTACCAAGTTTTGCAATATTTTGAAATTTCCAAAAGCTTCAGCCTTATCCCGAAGAAAATACATCCATATCTTTCTACTTAAGTCATCGATCAGTAACAAGTAGTAGGAAGAACACCCAATGTAGTGGTGGTTGGCATTATACCACAGAGATCTACATGTACAAGCTCTAGAGGAGCATTTACACGATTCTTGTTTTTTTCTAGAAATGCATGCCGATGCTACTTGCCCATCATACAAGCTTCACAGAGATATGACATCTCTGAGAATACCGGAAGATGTGCCACAATCCTAGACCTTTGCATCTCTTTTAAGACTACAAAGCTCAAATGTCTAAAAATCTCATGTCATAGCTTGCTTGTCCCGACATAGGCTCAGGCTTCAAAAGCCAGTCGTTGTGCCGGATTCCTTTCCCAACGACATTGCTGCTAGCATCTGTGATTAGCCTTATCAAAGAGAATCTTCAAGTCACGGTCATCTATAGCCACTACAGATAACAGATTCCTCTTGATGTCTGGCACATAACGGACTTCAGATAACTTCTTAGTATCACCATTGCTAGAAACAATAGAAATGGTCCCCGAACATTGGACATTTGGCATTGTTTCGAACCACTACCAAGATGGACTCCCCCACAAACGTTGAGGGAGGCATAGCAGCCCTTTTGATTAGTCGGTCATATGTCAGGATGCTCCACTATCAATGATCCATGAACCATTGGATGCTAAAGAATGTTCTGCCTTTGCAAAAATTTCTTCTATTGCCACAAACAGCTCCAATTCTGCTTTAGCACTGCTCTCCAACTCTTTCCAAGGATTCAAAGTGTCATTTTTCTCATCTGCTTTCTTCAGTCTACATGATTTGACCACATGACCAGGCTTGTCACAATAGAAACACTTTACCTTAGATTTCTTCTTCTTTTTAGAAGCATTGGGGTTATCGAAGCCCTTCCCCTTACCTTTGGATTTACCGAGAATACAACACCACTACCATCACTCGCTTTAAAATACATCTCCTCCTCCACCAACATTGCCCCGAACTTCTCAAAAGTAAAGAGGCGGGCTGCGCACTTGCATTGACCACATGACCAGGCTTGTCACAATAGAAACACTATGCCTTAGATTTCTTCTTCTTTTCAAAAGCATTGGGGTTATCGAAGCCCTTTCCCTTGCCTTTCTTTGGATTTACGAAAAATACAAGACCACTACCATCACTCGCTTTGAAATGCATCTCCCCCTCCACCAACATTGCCCCAAACTTCTCAAAAGTAAGAGGCGGGCTGCGCACTTGCATGTCCACTGAAGTCACCAATCTGTCATACTTTAGAGGCAACACTCTGATGCACTTGCGTGCCAACTCTTCACTGGTCTTAGTGATCCCCACCGTCACCGTCTGATCTGCACATTCTTTATCCACTATATGAATTGCTTTGTTGCTTCTCCATCAGAATGTCTTTCTACTGCAAGCTAATTCTCAAGGTTTTGAATCCTTGTTTGATTCCATGTCTCATAGTGGTTCCTTAGAACTTGCCATTGCTTTAAAAGCTGTAGTAGTATGTTGAATCATGATCATTACCAAATCAATGATACTCGTGAAGATGGCACGTAGCATATCTGTATTTCTTCGCCTCCACGCCAAAGTGAGAGTAGAATCTAGCAGTATGGTCTTGAAGTGGATCTATTGAATCTAGAGTAGGACTCGGCTTTGCATCAACCCCTGTTGCGGTTTCCCACAACTCAACTCAATCAAGAATAGACCTAATCTTAAACTTCTAAAGAGTGTGATCTGTCCAATCCAACTTTCCATCATGAAAAGATGGAAGACAAGCGGCTGCGTTATTTGCAAGTTCGCTCATCTCTCCAAATCCGCCTTCAAATAGCAAACTATCAAAACAAGCTTTGCCTAGAACCTATGCTCTAATACCATGTAGAAATACATAATAGCCAGAGTAGGATCAACACAATACAAAGCATTGAAGGCATTTGTCCACCCATGTGCTCCAGGTAAGGACCTTTGATGGCGATCTAGATAGACTCTAAACGGAGGAAGTCTTGCTTCCAAGAGTGCTTAAACGCAATGAACTCAATGATGAACTAAGGCTGTCAAACTAGTCTATATATAGTACCCAAGGTCGGTATGGACATAGATCGGCAACATCAGCCAACCCACGACTTAGTCCAAAATGACCAATCGACCATATCATCCGATTGGAATCCTATTAGACTACAACAAGATCCCGTAGAGATCTTGTGCAGCAACCATGGCCATCTAACACCCTTTGGACCCTCAAAAAGTGTGTCCACGGTTTCTTGTCAAGCACTCACTAATGCGGTCACATAGCCCGCACAAGCATGCATCCTACTTAGCAAACCACCATCCAGTGTCAAAGGTGGGAACTTTCAAGTGCCCACGGTGCTCACCACATTGGGGCCTTAAAAATAGAGCACATCCGTCGCCCACAGAAACAACACAAGGGTGGAGCACCGAGCAAATGCTTTTCAACACATTGATGGGAAGAAGCAGGTTTTAGCCATCACAACCAAGTAGAGGTACACCTACGGCAAGGCCAGTTTCAATTAAGAGACTTCAACGAGGAGGAATCCATAGAGGTACACACCTCCAATTGTCTTCTACACAACGGCAAGCAGCAAGCTTGACAAGCCCACTGCCTCGGAAGAAGAAACTCTTCACGTTGTAAATAATTACTATTCTAGGATCTTCTCCCCACCTCCACGCTGCTCTACATAAATTGACCACTACACTGCTCATCTCATCACAGGCCAAAAAGACGTATAACTTCTTCAAAACTTTCAGCCATGCTGAACAACCTTTTTACTGAGGAATTTCATGATGCAGTGCTATCTAGCAAAGCTGGCAAAAGCCTGGAAATCCTTGGTTTGCAAACAACATTTTCCAAAGTTTTTGGAAGAATGTAAGTAAAGCTTAACGATGTTCTGGGGGTTCTCAATCAAAAATTTGTCTCTCTCCTTATATCAATACTCAGGTGATCGAATTGATCCATAAGAAAGGTTAGAAAGATGCTCTAGCAAACTTGAGACCTTTGATAATGCTCACAACTATATACAAAATTTTCGCCAAGAAGAGTATCCCTTTACATAGATCAATGGACCAGGCTTAAGTAGAAAGGCGGAATGTGCAGGTAAGGGGGTGGCAGAAGTTTTTATGCTTCATCCCCAACCTTCCTTGTGATTACATACGGTCCACAATATCTTGGTGACAGTTTCTTGTACTTGCCTAAGGAAATTGAGCTCCTCTTGGGTCGGACTCGTATGAACACCATATTCCCTTCTTCAAGCTCACGGCTGGAGCTCTTTGGATTTGCTTACTGCTCTGATGATCTTGAGCCTCCTTCATATTCTGCATCTGCTGCTGGTCCTTGTCATCCAACATGTGCTTAGAGATCTCTACTCTAATCATAGGATTTACCCAGTTTAGTGGAGTGGGGGAATCTTGTCCATATAAACAGGACTTTATTTTCTTCAAGAACATTTTAAAAAAACATATGAACTTGAATGGCCATTTATTTTGAATTGTCCCTCTTTAAGATGTACAGCTCTTTTTATTAATATCAAAATGCTTTTACTTTTCTTCCTTTCTGTTACATCAAAACCATTTGATTGACGAATGCAACCTTTTTCTACCCCTTGCTGTTGCCCCTTCAGAAGTGGGTTTGAAAAGTCTATGATTCAAAGACCAGACTTGCCCCATTCCCTTAGACAATCTTATGTGCCCATCGTCAATCTTGCACGTCTCTGGATTGATTTGTGTTTAATCAGAGCCACACCCGAGTAATGGTCATAGCATCATAAAATATCTCAACAATGTGATAGCCAAACTTTGATACTTGAACCTTATAACCTCCATAACCAAATTCAAAACTATACCTGGCCTACTGATATGGCTTGGAGCAATTCCTCTTCTGTCACAAATTCACAGCATCCCTGACATGTAACACCAAAAGCCTTGCATCATGCATTACAATACCAAAATTCATACTCTCAACTTAACACACGAAACAAGAGTGATAATTGTAACACCCACAAAACACTCTGCACTAAGGAAATCACCAAATCAATCACAAGGCTAAAATCAGCATTTCATCAGTTTCTAAAACTGTAGAAAGGTATATTCAAACTGAATCAAGAATAAGGAAAATCAGTTGGTTAATAAGTGTCCACAACAAATGGAGTGTTTCCATCTTTTTCTCTGACTAAAGAAACTGGCCAACTGCTGTACCTCAGCAGAATTTTCAATTGGACGTAAAAGATCCGGAATAAAATAATAATGATGTAAAATTCCAAGGGATCAGCATGTAAGACCCCTCTTGTACAAATGGCTTTTGTCACTAAAGACACTGAGCCTACTGAATCTGTGCCAAAGGAATCAAACTTGGAAAGATTACAAAGCAATTGGGGTACACATCTCAACAAATACGTATCACCGAAGAACAGATGTCTATGAAGCTGACTTTGCCCTGAAGATCTCCATCCAAAATATATGCAAACACTTGCTCACCTCAATCATTATAACAGATTCTCCAGCACCAGCAACAATCATGTCTAGCCGTGATGACTTCATTTCTTGGACAGTCGGGTTCACAACAAAATTTCCTTCTATCATGCCAACACGGACTGCGCCTACCACCTTTGCCACAGGTATGTCAGAAAGCGCCCTGCAAAAAAAAACAGTACAGATTAAGTCTTTAAAAAAGCATTTTTACCATCTTTAAACTGGTGCCATAATTAGGGAAAGTTAACAGAAGTAGTAAATGTCAATGCTGAGCGATTGGCACAATCAAGAACCTCAATTTGGGACAATGTGTACATGCAAACCCAAGTTGATAGACACCTAGACATTTTGGAGGGTCACCATCTTGCACATGACAACTTTGTTTGATTCGTAGTTTCTTCAAAAAGACTAAGGAGTATCTTAGTTAATAAGATATCAAAACAAACAAAAGAAAAATTCTTTAGACCTGTCAACGTTCTCAAAAATTGATGGATCTCATCAATCACAACATCAATCAATCTCATTGCAAATTTTCGATGTCCAGCAATACAAAACTCTCCACTTAGAACTTCAATTCTTACAAATACTGACTTGCCAAAATTTCCAAAAGATCTCACAATTCTTCAAACTAAAGAATGATTTGACATGTTCTGGCAGTTTATTCGGATAAGCAAACTTCCCCTTTCATGTGAAACCTTCTTCCCAATCAAACTCGTTGTGGAACTTGACATTACATCAGTGCATAATCAAAGTCCTTATGGCATTTCCAACTAATTTGGTTTCCTAGAAGACATCATGAAGTTGGAAAAAATGAGCTCTTCTACGAGGAAGAAAAAGAGTGGTGTTGCCCGAGAGATCTCAATTATCCACTTAATTAACTACACAATGCAAGAGAGAATGGATGCAATGAATAATCACATGCATGTGTGTGGTCAATAGGTACACAGGATACCATATTGGGGCCCCCTCCCCCCAAAAAAAACTTTTCTCTCCTCTCAGCAGGTTTGTAATACCAAGCTCTGTGGGCACTCGGTCTCACCCAAATACCATTTTTTTGCCACCATAGAATCAAACAAAAGAAAGAGCTCGATAAAGAAATCGGTGCCGAGGACAATCCTCGTCACCCACAATCTTACTTAGACCACACCCACATAAGGGACTCCACATATTCTAACCAGCCCACACCCACATGAACCTACAAGCACAATGATCCTAGTGCACCCAACAAAAAGTCCTTTGTCCAATGTAGCACAAAAACACTTCCCTTCTCGAACCGTCCTTTGTCCAATGTAGCACAAAAACACTTCCTTTCTGGAACCAAGGCCAAGCCTTCTCCTCCCTCTTTGGCAAAAAAACCAATGCATGTTCTGACTCGTCAATTACCAAAAAAGTATAAAGGCGCCAAAAACACCAATATGACCTTGGTTTTCTGCTGCTTACATGGACCCAAAAGTGTAGCTTCAAATCATTGATGCATGTTGTGTTGGAGTCTAGAGATGCAATCCACACTTCTAGAGAGAACCAACTCACGTGGTGAGATTGGGTTTGAATCTTGGCAAGTTGAGGTTTTTACAAATTGGATAACCAGAGGTCACCTAACACCTTAAGGTTTTGGGGTCTGGATGGCTAGACCAATTTGTGGAACACCTCAGTTAAGCCTGCTTGCACAGGAACACAACCCAAGAAGTGGGAGGATCCATGTTTCCAACATGGTATCAAAGCCGAGGTTGCAATCCTGGAAGCTAAGACCTCAACCAAAGTGTGGCTTGAGGGGGGGTGTTGGAGATGCAATCCACACTTCTAGAGAGAACCAACTCACGTGGTGAGACTAGGTTTCAATCTTGGCAAGTTGAGGTTTCTACAAATTGGATAACCGGAGGTCACCTAACACCTTAAAGTTTTGGGGTCTGGATGGCTAGACCATTTTGTGGAACACTCGAGTTAAGCGTGCTTGCACAAGAACACAACTAGGTTGGGTGCCCTCCGAGGAAGTGGGAGGATCCATGTTTCCAACAGTTAGTAAGGTCGGTGCCCAGAGAAAGTTGGTGGAAATGAAGCACAAGGCTTGCAGCCATGTGTGGCAGCACTCACAGTACAGCAACTCTCAGGGCAGCAATGGCAGCAGTGCTGGCAGGGCTGCGATGGGGGCACTTCACAAGAGCGTGCACAATAGAGGCATTGCAAGGTGGCGCTGCTTAGCAGATGCAGGACAACGCAATGCAGCACGGGAGGCGGTGCTGTTCCAGGTGGCCCAGGCGGCACACTGTAGCGGGTAGAGTGGCACATAAGGGCAAAGTGAAGCAGCGCACAATAGTGGCACACATACAGCCCGGGGGTAAGAGGCATGCAGAGGCAGCAGCCGCAACCCATGTGGTGGAGGTAATAGGTGTGCATAGGCAGCAGCCGCACCCCGTGCGGCAGCACTATGGCGCGGATGGTGGCACTGAGGTTTCCCAACAGAGAAAGACACACACATACACACAGACACACAGATTCTTTGGATAATGTGCTAGTCTTGTTCGTGTCCAGTCTCGTGTGTCAGGAAGGGTCGGTCCGCTTACCAGGGGGAAACATGTCCTTGCTTTTCCCTTCACGTTCTCTCCCTTTAGCTTTATGCTTTAAACCTTAATGCCTGCAATACTAAAGTTACAGCAATAATAATAATATAAACAATCAATTTCACACTTACCTCATGCATATACACAAACGCAAAACTTATTGGTGCACACAGTTAACACTCCAATCCTTGGGCCTTTCCGGCATCCCCAAAGCGGGGTGGACAATCATATGCATGAAATTAGACAATGTCCACCCCAAAAACAGCATCACAATTCAATGTCCAGACACCATGCAAGAACAACATGGATCACGAAAAACGCTTTTATCAAGGCAAAATCCCCATATTCCGAAACTTTGGACGTATTCCGAAAAGGGAGTCCATGACCAAAAAACAGCGAAAAAAATGGAAAAGGTGAAAACGAGAAGAACGGAGGAGCCCCAGTGCAAAAGAGAAACAGGTGTAAAGGGGTCGCAAAGCATAGACGGGCAAAAAGAGGGCAAAGGGGGAAGAAACAACAAGGAGGGGAAGAAGAGGGGCAACAATGGAAATGGGAAGGGGCAGGGAAGGAAGTGTGCAGGGGCAGCTAGCAGGGCTCTAGCTCCTTTGCAAGACTAAGGTCTAGCCCCCCTATTACAGAAGAAAAGATTGCTCTTCAGAACAAGAGAAAGATAGGCTTCCCTTTGTAAAAGGCTTATAATATCGAGTAGTTTCTTCTGATCAAATGAACAAGATCAACCTTTTTTTTAAATAGATTCTCCACCTACAATTGCCAGATAGAGAGCCATTGGTAGAATGTAGCAAAGGAACGGTATGCCATCACCAGACACAACACATAGAGCATGTAACATGGCTAAAAATCCAGCCGCAACAAACTCCAAAGCCTATATAAGTGCAGGCCCATTGATGTATTCACGCAACTACACAAAGAAATACTTACACGCTGCAAGAGAGAGATTGCAATAAAAACTATGAATATTTTCCTTGAACAAATACAAGGTTCAGACTGAAGGTAGTTTGTACAAAAGAGAGTTTATTCACAGTTGATCCACAAAGAATATCAACTTGTTACCTAAGTGGTAATGTAAAATTTCTCTATGGCTAACCCCTCCCTTTTCGTGGTGGTATAGTTCTCTCAGCATCACATGAAAAATCACATCCCATCATGACGCTCACAAAATTGGAGCATTTTCCAACACATGTTTGAGCTTGTCATAAGCTTGTTGACATTCTTCAGTCCACTCAAACACAATCAACAATTTGTATAGGAGTCATGCTGGGTCAGTGCTAGGTAAGCATAGCAGATTATCAATCTTCAACAGTCATTGCGATGGATGGTCCTGAAAAACATGAAATTATTTACTCTGCCAAAACTGGTGCTGAGGCAAGTTGGCAATGATTAGGGAAGAAGCCTCCACATTGCCGATACTACTTTGGAAAACTGTCACCAGAGTAATATTGAAAATACTGTCACTGGTTGAAGTGTTGAGACTGGCTGAAGCTCAAAGGTGAGTAAAAACAGCCGACTCAGTGCTCGCAGCTCACTCCTGCGTTAGTGCATGAATGACTCGACACACCACTGCAATGGCCAGAAAGTCTGGTACCGATGGCGCTAGTAGGAAAGCTTCAACTTTGGATAAAGTTCGAGATTGTGGTCAAAAGCTGACAGTGAATCTATGACCAATAGTGGAATCAATAAAAGAGAAACAAATTGGGTCTGGATCAAACTGCAGGAGCACTGTACTGATTTCCAGATAATTAGCTGGATCCATTTGACTGACAAGGGGACCTGGGGTTGGCTAGGTGGAGGCAACACTGTAGACAAGGCCAACCAAGGGTCTATCTGAGAATAAAATCCACCAAGGTAAGATCCACAATAGACTGTCCTGGTGTGATAGTGAACTCCTGATTCTTGTGGCATAAACTTCCTCATGAAGACGCAGTTCACACAACTGATAGGGGTGCATCAATGAACCACAACACCACGGCTAGGGTTGGGGTGGACCACACACTAGCGATCTTGGTCATAGAAGGTGGTACTGGTTTTAGGGGTGAATCTGAATCTAGGGCAACTGTCTTAGAAACAATCACTCTTCTACTATCTGCGATTTACTGGTGCTACAAGCAATCCCTCTTTGTGTCATGACAAAGAAAACACTTGCTTATGCACATCTTCTCTACTAGTTTCACAGGAAAGAGGTGCCACAAGGGGACTCCCCACTGGAAGTGGACCCGCCCTTACCAACCTGGCCCTGCGAGAAGGAGGAACCCTACTTCTGCCTCCAAGTCTCCCCACTGGAAGTGGACCCGCCCTTACCAACCTGGCCCTGCGAGAAGGAGGAACCCTACTTCTGGCTTTGGTTCTGATCAGGTTCACAAACTAGCAACTGTCACGCTGCTCCTAGGCCGAGACCAAGCACACTGCCAAGCCTAGAGTAAACTGGGAATCGGGCCTCTACATCAGCTCAAAGACCATCATCCTTTTAGTCGTGCACAAACTTGTACACCTTCTCATCCTCGTCCACATCAAGAGATACAACCAAGGCTATCTTGCAAAATCTGGCAAGATAATGGTTAGTCTCATTACGGCACTACTAGAAGAAGGCATCTTGTAAAACGGACAAGCATATACATACGAGTAGCTTGCACAACTGCACGAAAGTGACGATGTGCCGGCACCACAAAGCTGGTTAACCAGAAGGCTTGAGAGCCTTTAGTATGTGGAAGCGCTCCTTGTTGGACATAGGAGTCGTGTTCCGGAACCACTCATCATCTAATTTTCAGTCAGACGAAATATGTGGGAACTGATGGTGTCGGATGTGGGCCATTGCAAGGCGCTGAGGCCGTGTGTGATCTATTGGTTTGTGATATGCAACCCAAGAGTGGTAAAGTGTCCTCCAAGTCAGACCATGGAAGGACAAGGTGGCACTATCAAATGGGAAACTGCTGCAACAATGCCACCAACTGTTGCTCTAGCATAGAAGCCACCTGCGGAATTGGTGAGGCAACAACACCCATGCTGGCAATGAAGCCGGAAGCTGGATCAGACAGTCATAGAGTAAGACCCTGGGTGGCAAGTTGAAGCATGAATTGCGACGCTCATTCATGTGGGCCTGCACCTATGGCTGGAATTGCAGTCGTTGTGCATGCATCTATGACATATGTTTGGACCAGTGAAAACATTCTGTATGGAAAAAAATAGGAAAACGCACTTAGGAAAAAAAAAACAGAGGCTGGTTGACTAATAAACCTGCTCTAATTACCAAATGTAAGCCCTTAGCTGCACAAAAAAGATACTCACACACTGGAAGAAGAGATTGCAATAAAAACAATATGTATACTGGTGCTGAATGATTAAAGGGCCCAAGCAAGTTGAATTTCCATCACGTTTAGGCCCTTGAAACTGGAAGGAAGGAAATGTGATAACACTGAGGAAGGAGCTTGCGAGTGTTGGAGTGGAGATCAAAGTAGCAATGCACACAGATGCAACAAGCAAGAAGAGAACACTCAAAGTATATTGATGAGAAATGAGTGAAGTACAAGTGAAGTGACATGATAAGGTCACTTGCACTCATAAGAGCGTGTACATACGCTCAAGGGAAAAACCTCCTAAAGAGTGAAGAAGTGCCCCAGTCCACTATTAGCCTACGTCCACACCTCACTACTTTCCATCACGTTTAGGCCCTGGAAACTAGAAGGAAGGAAACGTGAGAACACTCTGAGGAAGAAGCTTGCAATTGTTGGAGTGGAGATCAAAGTAGCAACACACACATAGATGCAGCAAGCAAGACGAGATAGATGGAAGCACAACACTCAAAGTAGATTGATGAGAAATAAGTGAAGTGACATAATAAGGTCACTTACACACACTTATAAGAGTGTGTATATACGCTCGGGGAAAAAAACCTCCTAAAGAGGAAAAAAGTGCCTTGGCCCTTTATTAGCCTACGTCCACACATCACTACCATATAAATGGCTACACATCTCCATTGTAATGATGATATGATTATGTACAGGGGATCTGTGGTTGTTCAATCCCCAAATGGCAATAAGTCTAAAGCTTTGCAAAAAGCTTTAAACTTCTCTAGTGAGAGAGCCTTCATGAACATATCTGCCACATCGTCGTATGTAGAGCCATAAGCCAGGCTAATCTCTCTTGCATTGAACCTGTCCCCGACATAATGATAATGCACCTGAATGTGCTTTGTACGAGCATGGAACACTAGGTTCCTCACAACATGGCTAATGCACTCTCGTTGTCAATGAAGATGGAGGTGAGGACTATTGTCCAACACCAAGATCTACCAAAAGGCATTTGAGCCATACACACTCCAAAGTCACTATAAAGGCTTCCCTGTACTCAGCTTCACAGCTCAAAGTGGCCACTCCCTGCTTCTTATTGAGCAATGATATACATGAATCACCAAGGTAAAAGAAAAAGCCACTAGTGGTGGACACTCGCGTGTCATAACATCCATCCCAATCAGAATCACTGAAAGCATACAACTGAACATCACCCCCCATAGCATAGAATAAGCCAAGGGACTACGTGTCCTATAAGTATCTGAATGCAACCTACCAATGCTTACTTCCGCGACTACGCATAAACCTACTCAGTTGGGAGACCCCAAACTAAATATCTGGCCTCGTATTACATAGATAGATGAGGCATCCAACAGCCTACTGCTAAAATGATATGTTCACCTGCATCCTAGCAACTATGCCTAGCACTTGTCTCTATTGGTCTAGCAACAAGCTTACAGTCTTAAGACCAAACCGTGTAAATAAGAATAACACTTTTATAATTAAAAAAATTCATGTATGCATCTTTCTATGCATAGAAATCAAATTTAATAAGAATAACACTTTTATAAAAAAGAAATTCCATTATACATTTTTCTATGCATAGAAATCAAATTTAATGAGAATAACACTTTTATAATAAAAAAATTCCTTTATGCATCTTTCTATGCATAGAAATCAAATTTAATAAGAATAACACTTTTATAATAAAAAAATTCCATTATGCATCTTTCTATACATAGAAATCAAATTTAATAAGAATAACACTTTTATAATAAAAAAACAAACTTTATGCATCTTTCTATGCATAAAAATCAAATTTAATAAGAATAACACTTTTACTTTTAACTGCATCATCATAATATCATCATCACGCTGAATAAGCTCTATGTCCAAATAATAATGCAACGAGCACAAATCTGTCATCTCAACTGACGCATGTAATTCAGCCTTGAAGGCTGAAATCTTCACCATGTTAGGACATGTGAGCAGCATGTTATCAACGTATAAAACGATGACTAAAAAACAATCTTTGCTCCTCTTTACATAGAAAGTTCTCTCGGTTGGACTGTTGCAAAAATCATTTGCAACTAAGTATGAGTTTATCTTCTCATACCATACTTTGGAAGCCTACTTAAGGCGATGTAAAGCTTTTCTTAACCTGCATATTGTAACAGGACTTCATAAGAACTGTGGCACAGGTACTCAGCTTATCTTCAAGAAAATAACAAATTCACACATAAAACTTTGAGAAAATCTGAAAATAAACAAAAGAGAGAGTAGAGAGAGAAGACATTACACCAGGAGTCAAAATAGCCTTGCACTAAGCCCTCCTCCCCTCTGAGTTATATATGATAAAACTCCTTGGAGGAGTCTTGAGTACAAGTTCTTAGAGCTAGAGAGCTCTCTTGTCTTTTTACATGTCTCAACAATGAAAGAATAGCTGAATTTATAGTTCTTGCCCAAAAGCACTTAAGAAAAGCGCTTTAAAGCTCACTTATAGCCCAAGAAGCATCTTTTCAATAATAAAAGATCTTCTCTTTTTAGTAGTTAAAAAGCTTTTAATCTTTTGCATTCCAAAGCTGATCACATCATTCCACGCCTGTAAGGTGCCTTGCACTGCTATCTTGCCAAGTGTCAGTACCACGTCACTATCGCCACATCACCTTTTTTTCCATGAAAAAAATTTGTGCTTTTTTTGTGGGCACACGTTTCGTTTTTGCATATCGGCAGCCTGTATTTTGATGCTTCAGTGACATCCCCCCAACTTATTAAATAGTTGTCCTCAACTGATAGGTCTTGCTTCTCTCTACTTTTTCTCATTGTGGGCTTAGCTCTTCTCTCTCTAGCTCTTGAGACATGAATCTTCATGCGGAATGTCCTCCTCTTCTCTTGTGGTTGGCTTTGGGGAGCATCTTGCCCTCAGACTTTTCACCCTTCAGATAAGGTGACCTTGGGTTTCACCTGTTTGGCAGATACTCCCACCCCTTGCACCTCTAGAGTTGCCCTCAGGCAAGAGTTTCTTAGCATGATTCTCTTCCTATCAAACTCGTTATATGTCAGAAGACACAAACACGTACACACATGCTCGTTCTTAGCTTTAACCGGACATCCTCGACCCTTGGCACACATACATAGATATGCTCACAAGCATAAATCAAATGAACAAATGAATGCACAAATAGTTTCTTGGTTTTGACACCAATTTATTGGGTTTTACACCAGTTCCTACTATGATCCAACTACCCATGTCAATGTCTGACTATGGTAGACTAACAGTATTCATATCCATGTACTCAATTCTGATTTCCTTCACTGATGCCTCCATGAGATGGCTAGTACCATGACTCTTGTACAAAACATTTAGTGTTGTTCAATCTCATAGTTGCTCCTTTTGGATACAACTTGGATAACAATCCTCGAGTTCTAGAATACTCAATTCCTTGCAGTGGAATATAAATCTTGAGAAATCTCCTTTGTTCCTGGTTCCTTGGATATCAAAATACAAAGGCCGGTGACACTTACTTTAGATTCTTGTCCCTTCTCAACAAAACCATGGAACTGAGATACATAAACCTCCACATGTAAGTCACTATGTAAGAAGGCAGTCTTTTATATCCAACTAATGTACATTCCAACCATGATGCGCTGCCAATGCAATAATATGTCTGATCGAAGTCATACAAGATATGGATGCAAGGGTCTCATCATAATCTATGCCGTTCTCTTGAGCATAACCCTTTGCAACAAACCTTGCCTTGTAACGATCAGCGCTACCATCAGCTTTACGCTTAAGATTATAAATCCACTTCGTATCAATGACCTTTTTACCATAAGGCAAATCTACTAAATACCGAGTGTCATTTTTTAGGAGTAAGTCATACTCATCTTGCTTGGCTTGCATCCAATGATCATTTTCTTGTGCTTCCTCAAAGGAGAAAGGTTCCTCTTCATTGCATATATTGACAATGAGAGCATGATTTACAAAAGAATAAGATACATGATGAGAAACTTCTACTGTGAAGAATTCTCCATATCGAACAATAACAGTTGAAACTGATACTCCCTCGGGATGCCTGCGGAAACCTTAAAGCATGTGAACGAGCCTTAAAACGCATCCCAAACACTCTGAAACACGCAAAAACTCTGTTAATGTAGTTAACATCGCACTATATCTCCACCTAAGAGGATAGCTCAATCTAAGACAATCATAAGAATAACTTCAAGAGAAGATGACAAGGGGTGAGAGCCAAGAAAACTTGCTCTGATACCAATTGTTGGAATGGAGATCAAAGTAGCAACACACACATAGCTACAGCAACCAAGAAGAGATAGATGGAATCACAACACTCAAAGTAGATTGATGAGAAATGAGTGAAGTATAAATGAAGTGACATGATAAGGTCACTTATACACACTCATAAGAGTGCGTATATACGTTCGGGAGAAAAAACCTTCTAAAGAGGAAAAATGTGGTCCGACCCATTATTAGCCCACGTCCACACATTCCTACTATATAAATGGCTACAAAGCTATGGCGGTCACCTCTAGGCTCTCCTAGAGATGGTGCCACGTGAAGAACTTCCACACCTTTCTGAGAACCCTAGACATTGAACAAAACGGCCTCCAATCCATGACCCCAAGTTTGCTTCTGATTATGTTTACAGGGTTATGGCTGGGCTGGAATGGCGGATAACGCTGTCGAAACCCTAGAAATTCTAAGTGCTAGCTTCTTACTTTTTATGTGTTCTCAATATCTTGGAGCAAGATAAACACTTTGATGCTGTGCTAGTGCAGACTGAACATAGGTTGTATAGGGAACTGCTGTCGCTAAATTACAAGAGTAAACTGCTGTGAAATAAAGACTATGACTGTTGGCTACTGCAAACTGAAGACTAAGAAATCTGGGGACTGTCGGCTACACAATCTTGTTATTTTTTATGATTATAATCTGGGATGGAAAGCCTTTATATATGCTATACCTGCCATTCCGACTACAGCGGCTGGTTTACCAAACTAATTTGACACTTGGGTCGGACTAATCTGTTGCCTGGTCCAACCGATCTGTCCTGCCCACGTGGCATTTGTCCACCTAATCTGCCTGGTTCAACTGGTCCTGACTGTTAATCTAGTGCCCATCCCAGCCCATGCGCATCACAATAAAACAAGCTGCATCAGCAGACATGTGATGCTGCCAGATGGGAAGCCCAGGCATCCGACATAGCCCCCATATGATAGTTATAAGCTTTGACCTCTGGCCACTTGTGCCACGCTCTAACAACCCTGACCCCGGCAGAGCCCCCATATGCTAGTTATAAGCTTTGACCTCCAACCACTTGTGCTACGCTCTAACAACCCTGAACCTGATACTTCTTTCTTACTATCAGCAATGCAAGAGACACAACCAAGAAACTAGAAAATGATACAGCTATGCACCTTGGTGGATAATCATTGCTTTGATCTTGACTTAAACTTATTAATGAAACGTTCTGCTACCGTTTCCCTCACAGGCATTCCTATTCACAAGCTAGGAACCAAGCAATCACACAAAGATGATCCCTGATCACCTGGTGACAAAGATGTTCGCATTAGTCTAATGGTAAGTAACCTTCCTGATAGGCAAAGACTACAAGTGAGAGGGACATAAGCCAACTACTTTTTCACTAGATTATATCTTGTTGTTATTCAATGGGCACATTTCCAATTTCAAAAAATCTACTCCTGTTATTTTGAAACAGACCTTCAATAATTGACCCAACATAAAGTGGGAACCTCTCTTCTCAAGTACCCTTTCTGAGCTATCCAGATATATTCCTCCTTTCCATTGCAATCATGTGATGCTCGTGAGGACATTAATCTTCGGTTGAGTTCTCAAAAGACCTCTATCCTTTGATCAACTCATGGCTCAGATGAAAAGGCATTCAAAAACTCCATCGGCAACTGCATTAACATCCTTCGCTTCTTTGAAACATCAGAAGGCTGCGCTACAATGAAAACTGAATTTTCAGCACCGCGAATGGAAACCATAAGCATTATTGAAGGTCTAATATCCAAAGGAACACACACCAACTCCACGATGAGGGCTAATATAAATTAGCTTGCTGATCGCAAATTCCATAACTAAGATTTCCCTATCTACTTCCCTTGAAAGAGCATTAGAGCAATGCCTGTATTTTATTCATGGGCTGACTAAAGAAGCCTTCAAGTCACCGTGCTTCTTTTAGAAAGGGTCGATTCAGTACACAGTTTCCCACTCACAAACATCTTGAACAGCTCACTCTAGATCACCATCAGCTAATGGTAGAAACATTCTTTGCGGAAAAACTTGCAAGACCTGCAAAATATTATAAATAGAGGCATGACTGTAGATTCAACCTACTGGATAAACTAATGGCTAACAAACTTCTAAGGTGTGTCTAAAGTCTTCTTCTTCTTTTTCCCCCAACTGGCCTTTGGCCCAAGATCCTCCTATAGTTACCTATTTTCACTGCCCATAGGCGGCCGTCCGTAGGCGCTTATTTATTTACCCGTAGGCGATGCAACTGAGGAAGCACGAGGGAAGCACCAAGGGGGGGGTTTTGAACCCAAGACCTCTTGGTCCTAGGCAAACACCTTCACCACTTGAGTTATCACCTCATTCGCTGTCTAAAGTCTTTTTATACAGAAGCTGATTAGAAAAGGCTTGCAAATGAAAAACCAACAACACATCTCACAAAAATCCGACCCACTTTTTTGTCGACAATTAACTCTCCTCATTCACTTACAAGGCAGCACTAGCTGCTATTATTGCTAATGGTTCTGGAGAATGTATAGCATCGTAGCTGAACACCTGCAGCACACAGCAAAACAGTTTCCCATCAGCAAGGTGGCTCTGGTAAAATCAAAGTTCATTTTTCTCAGTTTCTATAAGCATTCATTCCAGCATGAATAACCCTAATGCAGACATTGTTTCATTTTATCTTTCATGGCAACTTTGGGGGTCAAGAAGCTCCCTCCAAAATTGCTTCTTGAATCTATAAAGACCTAAAAAACTTAAAATTTGGTTCTAAACTACAAATAAAATCACATCATCCATGCTTTAAAGGTGCACCTATATAGAACTGGGATTTTCTGCACGCAAATGGAAGCCAACCAAAAAATAAGAGGAGGTTTAATGCTTTGATCAAGACAATCTCTTGATTTAATAAAGACACATCAAAAATTCATCTGGACATCAACCCTAATCACATCACTTCCCCAAGATCTGCAGATAAGATCACTATTCGCCAAGCTCTGGAGATGAGGGCCGACTGCACCAAATCAAAACTAGCACAACAGAGCAAGACCAATGAAATGTACCCATTGTATTCCTCATTATGTATCGTGTCAGGTTGCTTCAAACAAGAATACTTGGAGAGAGTAACAAGCTAGAGCTCGCAGCAGCATGTGCCATATTCAGCAGAAACTTTTTCAGCTTTTTTTGTTCCCAATGCTTTGAAGGTTTTGTTGCAATACATTCTGTCACTCTGGGAGAATATCGCAAGGTTTCATAATGAGGTTTTTTTAATCAGTAAATGTCAAAAAAAAATCTTAGAAATCACTATAAATATAGTTCAATAAACAAAGAAAACATATAAATTAGTTAAAAACATTACAATGAAGGTTAGAACAAAAGAAGACAAGGAAGAAATGGGGGGGGGGGGGAGAGGAAGACGAAAGAAGAAAGAAGGAATAAGGAAGAAAAGGGAAAGGAAGAAAAAGAGAAGCGATAAAGTTAGGAACAGGAAGAAAAGGGAAAAGATTGAAGTGAAAGGAGGGGGCTGCAGCAATCCCGAGGAAATGACAGCAGCAACATGAGAGGAGAAGGACCCAATGGCAGAGAAGATGGTTGTTAAGTTGGTAGTGCAGACAGAAATTCGTGGGTGAAACACAGGCAGAAGGGAAAAAAAATTTGAGTGCTTCGAAAATGCGGCATGCCCAAAAAAAAAAGGCACCTTTTGAAAACTCAGGCATAGCAAAGATTAGATATGTATTACAAGAAAAACGTTGCATTATTCAACATTTACTGCTTTCTTTCAAGTTCTATGTGGGGGTAGCTATTTACCCTTATTTTCCACATGTATGTACATATCCAAGTCATAGAGCTGCACTAGAAAATAAAATCATTCCCATCAAGATATGAATCCACTCTATGTATAGACAAAGGATTGAAACAGCCTTCTTGACTAGCTTTTGAAGCACGTGACCTTTTTAATATAGATCTTCCCATTTTTTGCTAGTTACCTCCACCAGCATGTCTCATGCAATGACGATTGCCATTATCCTCTCTCCCATCACCTTCCGATTGAGATGGGGAGCACAGAGCACACAATAGGAGCAGCACACATGCAGATTATGCACATTGGAGGGGATAGAGTGCAACCACTACATGTGACACCACCCAAACCACGATCATTGATTTCTTTGGCCCTCCCCTAGTGATGGCTAGCATTCTAAGGGGACAGCTAGCTCTTGGGAGCCCCTACCGACCACTGCAAAAGAATCCACCCCAAGGCCAACATATTATGCCCACCCGCACATCTGGTGTCATGACTCATGAGAAGAAAGAAAGAAAAAAGTAATATTAATGTCTACAAAGGAATCCAAGGGTCTATGAGACCACAAGTGGTACAATGGTACCATGGACAGCTAGCTCTTGGGAGCCCCTACCAACCACCGCAAAAGAATCCACCCCAAGGCCAACATATTATGCCCGCCCGCACATCTGGTGTCATGACTCATGAGAAGAAAGAAAGAAAAAAAGTAATATTAATGTCTACAAAGGAATCCAAGGGTCTATGAGACCACAAGTGGTACAATGGTACCATGGATATACCGAGCCATGTAAAACTGAAAGAAAAAGGAAAAAGGAAGCATCTACCACTAGCGTATGTACATGTAATCAGCAGATAATGCCGTGGGAGTTTTCGAGGGAGCAAAGGGTCTTCCATGTGGGAAGAGCATCCATTGGTAAAGGAGCCACAAGAAGTGCCAGTAGTTCTAGTGGGGGCAATAGTAGAAGAAGAGCCAAAGAGTTGGGAGATGAGCCTACAAATCGATCAAGTCAAGAAAGGAGCAAAGGTGCAAGGTTTGCCCTATGCTCCAAGTTTAGAGTGAGGGGTGCACACCGCAATTGGATGCCACGTAGACGTGACGATATTTCTTGTAGCCGCTTTAGAGGTCGTATATGGGCAGTTTGGAGGAGTTTGACAACCCTATAGGTGCTCAATTGTTGGAATACAAAGGTCGAGGTAATGAACCAATAATTCGGATACACAACACATGAACCATTGTTTCTTTTTTAATTGGGCAAGGGATTGTTGCTATATGTTTCTTTTCTGTTGTACCAACAATGTGAGCTAAGAAAAAAAAAATTGGCAACCTTAATATCTCACCTTTTGAATTGGGAAAAGGCTTTTATGTAGTAAAGTTGCTCACTGAAGTAAAGCAAAAGCCTTTCTTTAAAGTGATATGCATGACAAACCTCTTCCATAATCAACAACACGCCTTAATCACAATTAAGAGCTTCTGCTACTCCTCGTGTAACAGTGGTACCAGAGCCTAGGGCAGTCCTAGGTATGGTTGTGCATGCTAAATTAGGGCTTTTGAAATTAGGGTTTAAGGCAAAAATTAGGGTTTTCCAACTTCATATTAGTTCAGGCCTTGCATCAATGTTTTCAGCCTTGTTTCACATTAGATAGCAAATAAAGGTTTGCATTTTTGCATAAACACCAAATTACGGTTTGTGTTCTATGCATCGGCTTTGTGCATGTGCTTTGGGGTTCTATGCACAGGTCTTGCATATAACAATAGTTTTGCATGCACATGCACATTGTGTCAAGTCTAGGTCTTAGTCGGTGATCAAGCCATCACATATTTTCTTCATGGTAGACTTGGAAAATCTTAGGTTTCTGGTTGCACAAATGGGAGAAGCAAGGAATTAAAGCAGATGATTGCTTCTCGAGGTTTTGGGAGAGTCAATTGGCAAGAGATTCGAAGACAAGACACACAAAGCCGAGACCAAGGGCATGCAGCCACGACATTTGGGTTTGCAAATTACACATCCAAATCAGCTTTTTTCACAACATAGAGAGGAGGACAAAAAGCATTTAATTGTATTCAAGAGTTTGATTTGGCCTATGATTGCAATCATGTAATTACTCATTCATTAAGTAATATATAGTAGGAGTATATACCGTCATAAGGCCAGATGAATCTGAACTTACGAATAATTTTAAAAGAAAGAAGAGAATCACCAAAAACAAACAAAATTTATTAAAAAAATTAAAAGGCTTAATAGAGACACTCGAGGAAAAAAAAATAGTAATAATAACTTGCAAAAATAGACAAATACAAAACTAAATCACACACGCCCACATAGACACACACAAATTCTTATTGAACCACAACAAAAGAATTTCTAACAAACAAGCTAAACAAATTTTTAATAACTAATTAGCAAAAACAAACTTTAAATGACTAATTCACTAAAACAAAACCAATAAAGACAAGAATACAAAAAGTGTGAAGTTTACCTCAATGATTGTCCAATCATGGAGTATCAGATCATCAACTTCATTATGCATAGCATGGACTAGGTGCCACGACATCCCTACTCACGTCATCAACGCCCCAGAGTAGGTGCGCGTTTACATATATATAAAATTTATCCTAACCAAGAGGATGCAATTTTTATACAGAGACCAACGAGCTGAGTTTCTATCACTTCTCCGGAGGTCAAGTAATATATAGTAGGAGTAGGTTAAGTAAAGAGTCTCTCTCTTCTTTGTGTCATCATTGTTCTTGTGATTAGCGTTGATCTTTGTTGCTTAGCGTTAATCCTCATTAATTAGCTTCCACATAAGTATGCATGTTAAACCTCAGATAAGTGGCATGTACAAGAGGGGTGGTTTATCATCTCTATGCGATGCTAGGGTTTTCTTACTCTTCCATCATCCTCTATTGCAAGAGTTTAGGCCAGAGGATTTGACAAACGAATTCTTTTAAACTGTGAATCACTAACTTTATATTGCTAGTTCCCCATGAATGATTCCTTCAAACTATAAAACAAGACCAAAATTTGTAAAAAGCTGAAGGTAATCTTCATGAGCAAGTCATTAGTTTACCTTTGCTTGTCAGCAGAACAATGATTTTGACTTTGAAAAGCTAAACAAGAACCTCAAAGTGCCACCATGTCAATCAATCGTCACCTATACTATGAATATCAGCTTGTATTAGCGCAGTCAGAATTTAAACTTCCAGTGAGACAATACTTCTTTACATATTCCTCTGCAAGCATGTCGCATGCCCTACCTAGTGCAAGGGTGCTGGTGATATGAACTTCAGAGTTGTCGGGCACAAGTTTGATCTTAAAGTATTATAGTAAAGCGGGGAAGCTATGTTTCTTGAAGTGTTCTTAAAGTTTGAAATGAGGTGGTCTATTATGAAGCACTGGCCTTTTCCACTAAATGAGTTGTAGCTTGGGAAGATGAAGAGAATTAAAGGAAGACTTGTTAAGCTCTACTTCGTTTCTACAAGCTCAACCACATGTATTCATAAACCTGCATGCTCAAATCTATAGTGTTGCATCTTGCATGTGCCAATCTTGTTAATCACTGCAGAGTTCTCCATGACCATATGTTGGGCTAGCTGCATGGTGGTGTTGCAGGGCATGGACCATGGTGAATAGTGGTAGACAGAGGCAAGCTCAGAAGAAAAAGTAAGGGAGCAGAGCAGATTGAATAAGTTATTACTTCCTCCCAGTTTACCATGCATTTTGTTTTTCTTGTCAACTGACACGTCAGTTTCTACTATGAGGGAAATATTGCATACCACACTAAATCCTACAAGGATCTACTCCCACTATGATGGTGAGCATTCAAAAACAGTGAAAAATCATGCAGCCTGGTAAACTCGTTTCATAATAGTGGACTTAACAACTAAAAGAAAAGACTTTAGAACTGCATATGGCACCCACTTGCGAGACACACATGAAGCTCTACACCTTACCCATGAAAGGATTTGTGTGTCATGGTTGAATCCTTTGGCAATCATCGGTCTCAAGGGCCTATCAATGAGCCTACAAATGAGGATCTGCATAAACAAATCACTACTTAATTTCCAGAGAGAATGGATTTGTGGGTATGCATGCTTATTATACATAAACACACTTTTTTTTTGTGAAAACCATAAACAAACACGCACATCCATGCATGAATGCACGCACACATACATGCGCATCAGCGTGCACGTGCGTGCACACACACATCAACCCGAAAAAGTCACTAAACTGAAGAAAAGCCCAAAAAACAAAAAAACATACCCTACAAAAATCAAAAAAGTATTCATATTTTTATTTCAGCCTGTTAATTTTCCCCAATTTCTTCCATTTTCTCTCTTTAGATAGATGGTTTCTACAAGGAAGAGAAAAATGGGCTGGGTGTTTGCATCTGTTAGAAGAACTTGATAAGATGCAGAGACAGGGACATAGAAGCTAGGTAGTACGCTCAGAAGAGAGGTAAAAATCCTATGGAGGCCTAGGAAGAGAATTGGGGAAAGAGGTAGTGGTGAAGCATGACGAAGAAATGGAGGTCAATAACACTTCTATGATTACTAGCTTGGACTTCGTCACGTCAGCGGTGTGACATGGAGATGTCCTTACCGTTTAACCACTTTAAAGGGCGTGTTCGTGGCCAAGTATTGATCAATTTTGGGGCTTTTCAGCCATTTCATTGTATTTGGAGGTCAATAACACTTCTATGATTACTAGCAAGTTCATGCTTGGACTTCGTCACGTCAGCGGTGTGACATGGAGATGTCCTTACCGTTTAACCACTTTAAAGGGCGTGTTCGTGGCCAAGTATTGATCAATTTTGGGGCTTTTCAGCCATTTCATTGTATTTGGTCCTCCACGCGCCCAATGAGCAGCCAAGTGCGGACACTTCAATTATATTTGGACATTATTATTAATAAGTTAGGATTAGCAGCCAACCAACCCTATAGGCCAACCAACTAGCCCGTAATTCACTATAAATAGAGGGCTAGGGTTGAGGGTCAGCCGTGGTGAGCAAGCAAGATAAAGCCACCCCCGACATATCGTGAGCATCATCTAGTGCTTGTCCTCAGCAATCATTGTAAATATTCATTCATGTTCGTAATAGACAATAGATTAGGTCTACATCTATCTTATCTATTGCATGCTTTCATTCACACTTCCGCACAGAGAGATTTGTGTTAAGCTGCAACTTAATCTATGTTTTTGCGTTAATCTCTATTAAGTTATGCACTCATGTTACACACTTCTTGAGAGAAATGTGAAATATGGAGCAAACTCTCAACCAATACATTACTTCTTATAGGCCCTAGGGAAACCATTTTTGAACTTAAAAACATAATAAGGTGACATATTATTAGAAGCCTACAGGAAGCTGATTGCATAAAACGAGCAAGAGCTCTCCTGTTGCAAGCATGACCCCTACGCCATCGCACCCCCCTTGTCCTCGCCATCGTCGCCTTCTCCCTTCCACCCTCACCATCACCTTCCCCTTCTCCACCTCCCCTACTGCCTCCCCACCCCTTGTCTCTGCTTCCACCCCTCCTCCTCTACTTTGCACTGCTCTGCTTCTCCTTTGCGCCGTCCCTAGCCCCTCCTCTCATGCACCCTCCCACTTTGCCCAACCCCCTCCCTCTCCACCATTGACCCCGCCTCCATTTGCACTACCCGCCTTCCTGTATGACGCCCCTCGCCTCCCTCTGCCTATGTACCTTCATCACGCCCACCCTCCTACTTCGTGCTGTCCACCGCCGCTCCTCCCCATTGTTTCGCCCTTTCAAGCTCTCCTCCGCCTCCGTGTTTTTCTTATGTGAGCCCCTTTCCCTCTCTGCAACCTCCTAGTTCTATGCTCCCCACTCCTCTCTAGCCCTCCCTCTTCCGTCGCATGTCACTCTCCAAGCAGGCGTTTAGCTTCCGGGTTGTTCATCATCATCAAGAGTAGGCACTTCTGGTCTTCGCCTTCCAAGAGGACTCCATGGCAGCCGGTCATCCTTGGCCGAGGCCGCTGTCCCTTGCCTATTTTCAAAGGTAGACCTCAAACTCTTAGCTTCCACAATATCCTCCCTCGCAGCCACTTCTATGGTTTGCAAGATCGTAGGGAGCTACCTTGCGCAGACTTGCTCCACGCAACCCTCATCAGCGACCCCAGCAAAATCACTAACATCCGTTTGCAAGATCGTAGGGAGCAACCCTACGCGGATAAATTTGGGATTTTCCCTAGGCAGCCCTCATCAGTGACCCCCGCAAAATCACCAACATCCATTTTCTTGAGCTTCGCTACTCTCATGTGGAGTTTGATTCACCCGAAGAAACTGATCGTGTGTTGCAACAGAGTCCCGTTGCGATACGCAACGCTCAAGCATTTTTCGCGAGATGGCACCCTGGCTTCGACCGTGCACCCGTGTCTGATTTCCCCATGATAGTCTGCTTCTCGAGCCTCTGGAAGTGTTATGTACCTAGTACTAACCCTCAGTGTTTGGGACTAATCCACTAGGGTTAGGGGAGCCTTCAGATTAGGGAAAGCAAGCTTGGATGGGTGGCTAAGGTTCAATATTAATAAATCCAAGGTTATTGGCTATTTATGATTGGACTGTTATTTATAACAGCAAATAAGCACTAGATAAGTGAGTCTTGAGTTATTATTGATTCATTGTGGTATGAACCTAGATCAAGAGCCTTATTCCTGCCATGGGCATGGCCGATCATAAGCGGCCTTGCCGAAGGCCCCTTAATACAAGCTGTGGTGGTATGAAACACCAAGGCTAGCTGGCTGGTTGGCTCAGCCTGTGGGAGTGGAACCCTAACCTCTGGCTTGAGGGAGGTTTGCGGACATGAACCTACAGTTGGGAGGTGAGCTTGCATGTGTCCCTTTCATTTGGTTTCTCCCTTGTTTGTGCCTGTGTATCGGGTTGAATCTTGGAGGGATCTCACGGTTCAAATACAGGCATGGTGTGACATGCGAGGGATTGATCGTGGTAAAACAACCTTAGGCTCAACTAAACTTACTTAATTATACTTAAGAAATAGACAATGGTGTCAATGCAATGCAGCTATATTAAATGCAATGGTTACAAAGAAGATCTATAAATAGATCTATGCCCGTCCCAGATGAATATCTATCTCAGGAAGAGAGAGAGATGCTGAATGCTGATGCTGACTGAATGTTCCCTTCTCCAATGCTGAGGTCCACCCTTGAGATGCTGGCTTTCCTCTATGTAGGAGGCAAGAGGATGAACTGAATGCTGACTGTATGCTGATGATTATGCTGCTGATGATGCTGAATGCTGAACTGTTGACTCCCCTTGCTCCCTGGGCAGGAAATGCTAAGAGGATGCCCAGATGCTGAGATGATCTTCTGAATGAAATGATGTGCTGCCTTTTATATGAGTTATACTGCTGGTCGGTTGCTGACTACTGCTGTCAGCCAGCCATCTGAGACCTCACCACTTCATTAAATGCCCTAATAATGCTGTCGGCTGCTGACCAGGCCCTGTTGGCTGGCTCCACAGTCCATGACCTGATGCTCATGTGCCCTAAATGCTCTTGATGATTTATGTGCTGATGTTAGTGCTGAAACAGCCCCATACACACGCTGCACATGCTGGGATATATGCTGTAAATGCCTGGATAAAAATAGATTAGTGCTTAAATGTCCTGCTTAGTGGTTATGGATGCTAAGAATGCCATGTCACTTGTACACCTACTGGGTGTGCAAGTCAAACATGGGGCACAGTCGAGTGCACAAGACCCTAATGGATTAGTCCTTAACCCCGAGGGTTACTCTGGAAGTGATCTGTCTCAGGTAAACCCACTCGTGTATACTATGCTTCTCTAGACTACATAGGCTGGATGTACTGTATGCGCAGCCTATACCTACAGTCGCATTCAGCAGGTGTGTAGGGAGAGGGCACAGCCAGCAGCATATGGTTGGGACTCTTCATAGTAGGGTACAGTAGAAGTGCAGGAAAGAGAGAGAGAGAGAGAGTGTGTGTGTAGTTTAGGCACAGGCCTGAACAGAGAAAGGAAAGCATGTGCACAGGCAAGTGCCCGTGCGCAGCCAACCTTGAGAAAAAAGGCACGAGAACATAAACTCCATGTTACGAATAATCATAGCAAGACACTAGAGGATGCCATCCAATATGCTAGCATTTATGCAGAGACAATGGCCAGCCAGACTCAAAAGAACATCTCTAAGAAACCTCAAACCCCAGGAACCTCAGAGGAGGATTCGAAGCATAAACGAAAGCTTAAGTCTGAGAAGGTTGTGAGCCCAATCCGAAGAATGAACTGAAGCACCAGAATACCCTTCAGAACATTAGGGAGAGCAATTGTTTCACATGCGATCAGAAGGGCCATTTAAAGGCAAATTGTCTGAAGCCCAAGAGCAAGGGAGCTCATTTGACCGAAGTAATAGGTAACCCTCAAATTTCTTCCGTTGATACTATTTTTTGGGTCTAAGTGCTCGCATGGAATGTACCTTTAATATGGCAGTTTTTGGCCTTAACGACCTGATACATATGTATGGGTCGGTGTTAGGGGAGACTCTGCACATCCTTTTTGAGCCTAGTAGCACTCACAACTTCATTAATGCTAAACTTGTGCAAAAGCTGGGAGTGAAGATGCAACCAAGTGATCATGTGTATTGTGTGAACCCGGCAGCACGACATGGATAGATCTTGGACAAGCACGTGTCTCAATTACCGATATCTATTCAGAGTTATACAGAATCCCTAGATTTTTTCATTATGCATCTTAATAGGGTCAACGCCATAGCAGGAAAAGAATGGTTTGATAACCATGCTGTCCATGTAGATTGGAAGGGTCATATTGTGTCCTTTGTAATGGAAGATGCTCCAGTGTGTTTGAAGGATGATTTTGTGGTCCCAACCTCTATTTTGTAAATTCAGCAGCACTTCGTAATATAATATTTTGTTATGAAGTGTTTTAAGGTGTTTGCCCTTTCATCTAATGATAATTGTGGATGATAACAGTTAAGTTAGATGTTCGGGGACACGAGATTAGAAAGCATCAGGTTTACCAAATGTTTAGTCAGATGTGTTGGGATATGGTCTTCCAACTGGACGGTTGGTTGATAATAGGATTGTTTGGATACTAGGGTCTCAGCATGTGAAGGGTGTGAGTGTTACACCCTACAGGATAGACCAATTGGGGGAGGGGGGGGGGGGGGGGGGGCGAGATTGAATATCTCAAGTTTGGGACAGATTGCACCATTAGGATGAGAATTGTGGGATGTGCAGATTTGCGTGATTTATTTCACCATTTATTCCAGAGGTTTACCAATAGGATGGACCACGACATGCGGTCGAGGTGTAGTGCACCAAGACTTAGTTGGGAAAGGATTGATCACCCTGCCTCACCTACAAGTCTCAAGGAAATTTTATATGGTGTGTATCCTAGTGGTATGGGATGCTAGGATCTCCAGCATGTAGAGTTTATGGGTGTGTCTATTGCTATGTCTCAGGGAAATTTTATATGGTGTGTATCCTAGTGGTATGGGACGCTAGGATATGCAGCATGTAGAGTTTCTGGTTGTGTTTATATTTTCGTACTTTGTAATGTCCTATCCATTGGGGATGGTCACCTACGGTAGACAGAGTTTATCCAAGACTTTGACGAGGAAATTGGAAGGGTAAGTCGGATGGGGTTGCTAGGATTCGCTGGATCCAATTTTTTATATGATTCCTTGAGAGGGCTATGACGAACGGATGGGCATTCCATTCGGTATGGCGATAGGTCCAAGCGGGAAGCTCGATTGATTTAGGCCAAGACTCAAGGATCATTCTGAAAGAGTGCACAAAGCGGAAGCAAAAGAGCACTAGAGTGTGTTGAATAGAGAGTGCAAGAGAGAGAGAGATATGGAGCAACTATGCTGAATATACTGAAGTGGTACAGTCCCAAGCAAGAGACACAAGCAGTCTCATAAGTGAGGGAGCAAAAGATAGACTAGGAAAAATACTAGATTGAGAGGCCAGCCCACCTATTTATAGGTGGGGAGTGCTGGCCGACTGAAGACACTGAAGCTGACTGACTAGAGGACCAAACTGGCCAACTCGAGGGCTGAACTGGCCGACTGGGAAAAAACCATACGAGCTGGGAAAAATCCCAGAAAAATATATAAAATACGGGTGGCGAGCCCACAATCAAGGGCCATGCAAAAGGGACCAAAAGGACACCAGAAATGGGCAGAAACTGGGGATGAATGTGCTAACACCCCCTCTCAACACCAGATGTTGAACAAACTCCGAGAAGCCGAAGATGAGGAGCCAAGGAAGCCTGAGAAACCGGCTTGGTGAACAAATCTGCAGCATTCTCCACTCAAGGACAATACTCCAAACGCAAATCTCCAGCAAGAACCCGTTCACGAACATAGTGATACTATCTCTCAATGTGTTTCGTACGAGCATGAAACACAAGGTTCTTGGCGATGGCGATGCAACTCTGATTGTCACACCAAAGAAGAGTAGCTCCGATAGGAGGACAGCCAAGCTCCTCCAATAATCTCCGCAACCAAATCGCCTCACATGCAGCATAACAAACCGCAAGATACTTCGCCTCTGTAGAGGAAAGTGCCACAGTGGGCTGCTTTTTACTGCTCCATGAAATGGCTCCAGACTAGAGTGTAAAAACACAACCAGTGGTCAAACGCCGAGTATCTGGATCTCCAGCCCAATTTGAATCAGACCATCCAACAAGAGTGCATCCTTGGCCATAGAAGATGCCAAAGTCCAGAGTGCCACGCAAGTACCGAAGAACTCTGAGAGCACACCGCTAATGCTGCTGACGGGTTTGGATGAGAAAGAACTCAATAAACTAACTGCGAAACATATGTACAATCACGAGTAGGTCAACCAAACCAAACAACCAACGAGAACCCGATACTGTTCCTGATCAATCCCTGAAGAAGCATCAAGTAGAGAAAGCTTCTCACTAGTATCCATAGGAGAAGATACTGGTTTGCATCCGGTCATCTAAAATCTGTCGAGAATCTCCTGTGTGTACTTCTCCTGAGAGAAGAAAATGCCCTTCGAGGTCTGCCAAATCTCAAAGCCGAGAAAATAATGCAGAAGGCCAAGATCCATCATCTCAAACTCTGTCTCCAAAGCATCCATGACTGAATGGATCCTCACAGAATAAGAACCTATAAAGATGAGGTCATCAACATAGACCACAATGATAATAATCAACCCCCTCTCAAGGAGGATATAAAGGTTCGAATCTGCATGAGAACGACGCAGGCCGAGCTTCTAAAAGAACTCATCAATCCGCTGGTACCAAGCCCGCGGAGCCTGCTTCAAACCATATAAAGCCTTCTTCAGCCGGTACACCTGATCCTGTTTGCCTGGAACAACAAACCCAACGGTTGATCAACATAAACCTCCTGTGTAAGCTCTCCATTCGGGAAAGCCGACTTGACGTCCATCTGGAAAACGGGCCATCTATGATGTCCTGCAAGAGCAAGAACGGTGCGAATGGTAATCATCCGGGCCGTCGGAGCGAAGGTCTCATCGAAGTCGACTCCAGGGCGCTGAGCATAACCCTTGGCAACAAACCTGGCCTTGTGCTTGTCCAAGCTACCATCAACTCGGAACTTCAATTTGAAGATCCAGCACACACCAATCACCTTACGTTGCAGTGGCCTAGGCACCAAAATCCAAGTGCCATTCCGTTCAATAGCATCCAACACTGCATGCATAGCACGACACCAAGGCTCATGTGAAAGAGCCTCGTCCACAGAAGTGGGATCAGAAGGACCATTAATGATAGAGGACACAAGAGCATAGTTAACAAACATGTTGCCCTCATGAATTTGTTTCCCTGTAACTCTGGAAGATCGCCAAAGAGAGCCAAGCGAAGGAGCAAAAGGAAGCTCACGTAACCCAAAATCACGAACTATCTGATAGTACCATCCAAGCACAGATATGCTCGAACTTGCTGGAGGAGGAGCAGAGTCATCATCATCTGACTGAGAATCCACAATTGGAGGTGTAACAGAAATAGAGGGAGGGGAAGGAGGAGATGGAGGAAAAAGAAGCTCACCACCCCCCTCTGAAGATGTAGGAGTCTCGTCGAACACCACATCACGACTCACAACAACTTTGTCGGCCTGAGGATCATAAAGACGATATGCCTTGGACACAGAGCTGTATCCGAGAAAAGTCATGCGCTAAGACTTCGAGTCCAACTTGGAGCCATGCTCCTTAGAGACATGAACATACGCCGAACAACCAAATATCCGAAAATGAACAACAGAGGGCTTCTCACCATGGAAAGCCTCATATGGAGTTTTATCGGGAAGAGCAGCAATAGGAGACTTGTTCTGAATGTAGACAGCAATGGAAGCCGCCTCAGCCCAGAAACGTCGAGGTAATAAAGAATGCTCAAGCATAGCATGGGCCATCTCCATAATGGTCCTATTCTTCCTCTCTGCAACTCCATTCTGTGATGGAGTATATGCTGTAGCAAGCTGTCTCCGAATGCCATAGGTCCTGCAATATTGCTGAAACTCCTGGGATGTAAACTCACCCCCTCTGTCGAGAGCCTTGACCAAGCGACCGGTCTCTTTTTCCACCTCAACTCTCCAATCACAGAAGTGCTAAAAAGCCTCATCCTTGGTCTTCAGAAAGAAAACCCAAGTATATCTGGAGAAGTCATCCACCATCACGAGCATGTACGCCTTACTCAAAGACGCGGTACTCATAGGACCACATAAGTCTGCATGAACAAGAGCAAGTGATGTCGAAGATCTGTGTCGCCTCCTTCGAAAAGGCGGCTCGGTGTGTTGCTTCCCTTGTAAACAAGAGAAACAAGTAGAAGATGGAGCCTTTATGGTCGGTAAACCCTCAACCAACCCATGCTTCGAAGCTCGCTGTAGAAGCTGATAGCTCAAATGGCCAAACCGAGCATGCCAAAGAGCAGAAGAAGCACTAGAAGAAAGCAGAGCGGTCAACTTGTACAGACCACTATCTTGGACTCTCTGAGCCAAGATGCTACCAATCGCCTTATCACGAATGGTATCACCTCCGCACCCTGAGCTGTAAGAGCACTCACGACAAAAGGTTAAAAGCCAAATCTGGAATATACAGAACATCAGAGAAGTACCTCTTGTTCTCGGAAGAGCAGAAGATGGGGATGGTGCCATGTCCATGCACTGGCACTGGCACGGAAGAAGAATCACCCAAAGTGATCTCGCTTGACCTAGCAGTGAAGTCCTCCAACCAATCTCGATGGGGTGTCATGTGAGCAGTAGCACTGCTATCCACAATCGCGACTCAGAAGTCACAAGAGCAAGTATACGACGAGTACCTGCTAATAGAAGAATGCCATCATCCTTCTTGGTCTAAGACACCGCTGTAGAGGAAGAGTTCTTTGCTGCTTCATCCCGCTTCTTCTTGTGACATTGGGGCGATTTATGACCCCTCTTGCCATAATAATGACACTCAATGTCTTTGTTTTTAGAAGATGTGCTTTTGTCTTTATCCTTGTCGGTATCCTTGGAGTTCTTGTCAGAACCCCCTTTCCCTTTCTTTAGTTGATTCTTCTCTTTATCTCGCGCTGCCAAAGCTCCATCAGAGCCACCAGAGGTGTGCCAGTCCGCTCCTCAAAGCGAGACTCAATCTGCATAACGGAGGGGAGAACTTCCTCCCAAGTAACTGAAACAGGACGAGAAGAAGAAACAAGAAACTGAAAATATGCATCAAACCTCTCTGGAGGCTTGGAGAGAAGCCGAATAGCCATGTCCACTGTAGAGTTATCGTTGCCACACACAAACAGCATGCTCGTCCAGAGATCTTTCATCTTCGAGATGAAAGCAGATAAAGATGGAAAGGCGGAAACTGATAAGTTCATAAGCTACTTTTCCAACGCCAAAATCCGACCCAGAGACTTAATCTCGTAGAGATCTGCAAAAGCCTTCCAAACTTCATGTGCAGCATCTGTTGTACGCTCATGAGAGAGAACAAAATCCTGACAATTCAACATCAGAAAGGAAAAAACACGACGATCATTCGCCTACCAAATATCAACCTGTGCCTGCGTCACACCACCGGAAGCAAGGGTGGGAGGGGTGGCACTGGCCGATGTAACAAGCCAATCCCAAAGATCCACACCACGCAAGGCCGATTTCACCTTCACCTTCCACAAGGTGTAGTTGGAACCATCCAACTTTGCAAACTCAGAGAACATATGAAGAGTAGTCGAAGCAGCCATCACAAAAGCTTGGGCTCAATCTCAGAAATATGCACAATCTCAGAAAAAGAAGTGTCCTCCACAGGTACCAAGGGTGCCACCAAAGCCCGAACCACCACAATCCCCCTCTGCAAAAGGGAATGTCCACCGGAGAGGAAAACGCAGCCAAAGAGGGGCTGCTCACCTGAAAAAAACAGGCCGCCTAGATCCAAACTCCAAGTAGGAATGAAACGCTGATGAAAAAGTTACCTTCTGACTGCAAGCGATGAAGCCAAACTGAAGGAGAACCAACCAACAGAACCTGTCCAGAAAACGCAGCAAGAAGAAGGCTGCAAATCTGAGAAAAACGCAGAGGTTAAGGGGCTGTAAATAGGGCTAAATCTGGGGCTGCAATTGTAATTGCTGAACCAGGAGCGATGATACCATGAAAGAGTGCACAGAGCGGAAGCAAAAGAGCACTAGAGTGTGCTGAATAGAGAGTGCAAGAGAGAGAGAGATATGGAGCAACTATGCTGAATATACTGAGGTGGTATAGTCCCAAGCAACAGACACAAGCAGTCTCATAAGTGAGGGAGCAAAAAGATAGATTAGGAAAGATACTAGACTGAGAGGCCAGCCCACCTATTTATAGGTGGGGAGTGCTGGCCGATTGGAGACACTGAAGCTAGTCGACCGGAGACAATGAGGCCGACTGGGAAAAAACCATATGGGCTAGGAAAAATCCCAGAAAAATATATAAAATACGGGTGGCCAGCCCACCAAAAGGACACCAAAAATAGGCAGAAACTGGGGATTAATTTTATTAACACATTCCACCTATTAGAGTGGAAGGTAGTCGAGGTACTATTTTCAAACCCGATGCTTATTCCAAGATGATAAGAGTCTGTGTGTCGAATTGTGCTAAGATTACAGGAGAGATCGTGACGCTCCTACAACAAGTCATCAAGAGAATCGACAGACTTGTGTTTTGCTGATCATTCTCAGTCCGATGGGTAGACAGAGAGGGGGGGGATCAGGTTGTGGAGGTTATGCTTTGTGCATACCGCTCCAAGCGACCATGTTGTTTTGAAAGGTACATCCCTATGGTCAAGTTTGCCTATGGTACTAATGAGCATATGGTTCTAGCAATAACTAGAATATGTTTGGTAAGAGTTAGGTTCAAACCCAGTTTCTCTCAGACTTTGATAGCTTGAAGGAGACACAATCGTGGTGCCTAATAGTTAGGAGTCTCTGAGAGGGAGGTATGATATCCCCTAGGTACGAGGATTCACCAGATCCTGGAAAGTATGGGTATTATCTTATAGCTAGCAAATATTTAACTCGGCGATTTTAGGTTTCCAATTCCATGAGTTCGGAGGATTGAAGGATGGTTTATATTCTTCAGGGACCTGTTGAGAAGGTTCTGTTTTTTGTCTTGTTTCCGCGATCATATGCTGGAGGAATTGCAGCTACAAATGAGCTGATTCCTTCATACATGGCTATGTACACAAGTATAAACCTGATTACAAAGACAATTGATGTAGGTAGCTGGTTCTTCTTCATTTATCTCCAAGAGTGCAAATGTCCTAAGTGGGGAGGAATGTTATGTACCTAGAATAAACCTCGTGGTTAGGGACTAATCCAACACGGTTAGGGGAGCCCTTGGATGAGGGAAAGCAAGCTTGGATGGGTGGCTAAGGTTCAATATTAATAAATCCAAGGTTATTGGCTATTTATGATTGGATTGTTATTTATAGCAACAATAAGCACTATGTAAGTGAGTCTTGGGTTATTATTGATTCATTGTGGTCTGGACCTCGATCAACAGGCTTACTCCCACCATGGACATGGCGAATCACAAGCGGTCTTGCCAAAGGTTCCTTACGACATGCTCTGGGGTATTGGATGCCAAGGCTGACTAACTTGGCCTGTGGGAGTGGAACCTCAGCCCCTAGCTCAAGGGAGGATTGCGGACGCGAACCTTCGATTGGGTGGTGAGCTTGCATGCACCCCTTTTATTTGGTTTCTCTAACCTTGTGTGTGCCTATGTGTTAGGTTAAGTCTTGAAGGGATCTCACAAGAAGGAGTATCACCACTCTTTCGATTGATAGAGCAGGTTTTGGAGTCCTCGTAGACGGCCGCATCAATGGTGGCCGAGCCAGCGAGCATCCTGTCCATCACAGTCCGCATTGCCTCCCCAGAGGATCCTCTACAGTTTATTGCGCTCCCAAACCTCCAAGGTGACCTGATTCTTCAGCAGGTAAATTACGTCGGTCTCCCCGACCAATGCTTCACCTTGCTCGATCCTGCCCTCGACGTCAAGCCGACAAGGAACGCCCCCTCGACCCCCACGCGGGGCATCAATCAACGTGACCGTCAAGAGCAAGGGATGCAAGGCCTACGACCAAGGCAAAGGCACCTGCCCAAACAACCCTTGCGGCCAAGCCTCCCTCCCAAGCCCAACAAGAGGAGGGCACTAATTGTTACAGTGCCCACTGGCAGCCATTGTGATAATTTAGTTCTTCACGAGATGGATGACATGGCGACCTCTTGTCCCTACAGATCTTGGCTCATCCTCCAAGGTTCCGGAGCTGGTGGGTCCCCTCCTCGCACCCCCCATTGTTCTTCTCCCCCTCTTATTTTCCCTCCACCCCCCTGTCACATGCATGCCACGTGGACATGCTTCTGGCAGTAGGACAGAGTCGGACACCTTTTTAGGGCTGAGTGGGACCAAGAGGGCTATAGCCAGTGACCAGTAGCAGTGGATGAGAAGGCGTGGACCAGGCGGCAGCCTCACAAGGCTGTGAAGGGCAGCATGGAGCCTTCATTAGTGCAGCCAGCAGTCGGTAGGCAGCCAGCAACAGCCCAACACGAGGAAAACGCCAGGAATGTGCTGGTCAGCAGCATTAAATGCTGGTCGGCCAGATTTGGTCCAATCAGCCAGATTTATAAGGGCCTATATAAAGAGAGCCGGATCTTTTAGTTATTCATTCAAGTTCCCACTTGGGACTTGGGACTTGGGTCATAGGTAGAAGTACAAATTACCTTTTCAAGGGAAGCTCAGCTTCCATCAATGCCGGGACTTGGGACTTGGGTCATAGGTAGAAGTACAAATTACCTTTTCAAGGGAAGCTCAGCTTCCATCATGGCATTGTAACAGACAAGTATATGAATACGATTTTGAGTAGTTTAGGTTACTGTTTTCTCTCTTGCGTTTTCTCCAGTTCTTTGTGCCTCAAGCATCCAGTGCGAGTGCTGTGTGTTTCCATTGAGTAATGATCTGGATTCTGGCCACATAAGCTTCCGCATGTGACATTGGTATCAGAGCGCCAGCACTCAACAGGATTTCCAGTGCTCCAAGAGCAGTCCCAAGAGAAGGTGCGCAGTCCGAGGCAGGGAACACAGGTAAGGGTAGATCTCCAAAGGAGGATGGTCAGTGTTCAGCAAAGCCATAGGGAAAAGGCAGTCCGTGGGTGGATTCCAGTGAGCCCATAGGAATACTGATTCCAAGGGATGGTAGTCATCCAAGGGTGGAGCAAAGATGCCAATGATCAACCTCAAGGAAGAACACCAAGACCCCGTGTTCAAGGGACAGGGCATGAAGGCAAGGGGACTCAGTGGATCAGGATGCAAGTTCTTCAAGCCGGGCAGTCACGGAGGATAGCAATGTTTCCAGGTCAAGTCAAGTTGCCAGACGTCCAAGGATGACAGTGAGGAGACACGGCAGGGAATGAAGGATGATGACAGTCATCCAAAGAGGTAGGTTGGATCCCCGTCATCAAGTTTAGCAAGGGGGGGGGAGGATGTCACGTGCATGCCACGTGGACATGCTTCTTCTGATCTGGACAGGCAATAGGACAGAGTCAAACACCTTTTTAGGGCAGAGTGGGACCAAGAGGATTGTAGCCAGTGACCAGCAGCAGTGGATGAGAAGGCATGGACCAAGCACAGCAGCCTCACAAGGCTTTGAAGGGCAGCGTGGAGCTTTCATTAGTGCAGCCAGCAGTCGGTAGGCAGTTGGCAGCAGCCCGACAGGAGGAAAACGCCAGGAATGTGCTGGTCGGCAGCATTAAATGTTGGTCGTCCAGATTTGGTCCAGTCGGCCAGATTTATAAGGTCCTATATAAAGAGGGCCAAATCTTTTAGTTATTCATGTGAGGGCAAAAGGACGGAAGGACCAGATATACGAGAGATCAGAGTAAAACCACACAACATGAAATATGTGAGTGAATATATATAGAAAGGTGAGTGCAGATATGTACAAGAGCCCTCATATGAGAGGTTACTCTGAGCAAAAAGAAGACCAATGCAGAAGCAGAGATCGTCGGAGCTAAAGCACGGTCGATGACGAAGGCTCACATCGATGTGAGGCAAAGCACTCCGAGGTGATAGTGGCAGCGGAAAAACGTAACGTCAATGACGATGATGGTGGTGAAATCTCTGATGACACGGGTGCTGCGTACCTGAAGCAGAGAGGGCTGCCGTCCCGAGTGGTGCAAGTTCTGGTGACACGGGTGCTGCGTACCTGACGGGGGGAGGGCTCCGTCCCGAAGTAGCAGAGAGGGCTGCTGTCCTGATGTAGCAGAGAGGGCTGCTGTGCCAATGTATGGCTGATGTGAGGCTGAAGATAAACACTGATGTCAGCCCAAATGTAAGCGCTGAAGACAGGCTGAAGTAAGGCTGATGTCAGCCCAGATGTAAACAGTGAGGTAAGCCTGAAGTAAAAGCAGATGTATGCCTGTGGACAGGATGATGAAAACGATGTAAGGCTCATGATATAAAGCACTAATGTACACCTGATGTAAACGCAGATGTAAGCCTGAGGACAGGCTGATGTAAAGCGCTAAGAGGGCTGCAGCAAAACGCAGGTGTCTGCTGAAGCAAAACACTGGTGTAAGCTGATGTATAAACGCTGATATGTGCTCTGAAGTAGGCGCTGGCATATGCTGAGGTGAAATGCAGATGTGAGCTGATGTAGGCCTGATGCAAGCGCCAGAATACAGCCTGATGTTGGCTGATGTGAGCCCTCCAGATGGCGGCCTGGACCAGCAGAGGAAAACGCAGAGTGATAGTCGGTCACCATAAAGGTGTAGGCCAGCAGCCAAGACAAAAACCTCAAAAAATAAAATATAAAATAATCCAAAAAATCCCTTTTTAGGGCTGAAAAAGTGTTGTTTCTTCACAATTCATTCAAGTTCCCACTTGGGACTTGGGTCATAGGTAGAAGTACAAGTTACCTTTTCAAGGGAAGCTCAGCTTCCATCATGGCATTGTAACAGACAAGTATATGAATAAGATTTTGAGTAGTTTAGGTTACTGTTTTCTCTCTTGCGTTTTCTCCAGTTTTTTGTGCATCAAGCATCCAGTGGGAGTGCTGTGTGTTTCCGTTGAGTAATGATCTGGCCACAGAAGCTTCCGCATGTGACACCCCCCTTGTCGTGGTTCCTTCCCCCCCACCAAAGGCCTCCTCCCCCTCTTCTCCCCCCTCCCTCAACCTCCCATATCCATTTGCGACACCCCCTGCCGCGCCCAACCCCCTCCACTTTCAATAGCCCAAAAGAGCCAAGCGACAAACGCATCAATTGACAAATCCAGTGAGATGACTATTGCAACCTCCCCGCACCATTGGCACATCGACCACCCCCCAACACAAGTAGCCCAAAACAGATTGGGAGGGCCAACCTTTGACAGAGATTCAGTGGGACCCTGGCAAGCAGGAGTGGATAGACCCCTTTAGCCCAAAGAGCCCTACCACCCCTTTTTTTCACTATTCAGTGAGGCTAGGCCGTCAAATCTAGATGCATGAGATTGACACTACTCTCGCTTTACCAAACCACTAATCCTCAAAAGATCTCACTTAGCTTCCTTAGAGACCACTGGAAGCGACTATGGGACAGCTTCAGACCTCGGAAGGTCACTCTTTTCCTCTAGCAGGTAGCTCACACAGGAGTTTAGCACTTAGCTCGTGGCTGGCCATTGGTGGTCGTCCTGCACAATGCATGACGTGCAGCCACCCGCAGGGGTCGCAACAACGACCTTGCCTTTGGGACTTCCCCAAAGTGCAACACGTGTGCCTAAGGATTCTTCGGCTTTTAACCACGTCTCCGACTTCTTCCCAAATCATCACTTGGGGGACAATTGCCTTTGTGAGAGTCAAGACCCGCCCTTGGCTATAAGGAGACAATTGATGGTCAAGCCCTCAAGCTCACCCATTGCAATATAGAGTCTATCGCCACCCCTGACTCTTTTCACTAGAGGCCCGGTCCCCAGACACTTGTCAAACGTGGGAGATGATCAATAGCATTGCAACATGGCACATTTGACGAGCACGATGCACACTTGGCACGTGGCTGGCCACTGGTGGTCGTCCTGCACAGTGAATGAGGTGCAGCCACCCACACGAGTCGTAGAGACATTGCCTTTGAGACTGCCCAAAAGCGCAATAGTTATGGATGAGGATTCTTGGACTTTTCACCACCTCTTGGACTTCTTACTTGGGGGGCAGTTGCCTGGGTGACAGAGTCAGAGACCTGCCCTCCACTATGAGGAGACAGCTGATGGTCAAGCCCTCATGCTCACCCACTGCAGGAAAGAGTCTATCCCCACCCCCGACTCTTCAGTAGAGGCTCGGTTCCCCAGACACTTGTCAAAGGTGGCACATTTGGCGAGCACCATGCAGCGAATCCATTGATGGCACCCTCACAGCCCCCGCCCAAACGGAGTCCATCTGTGTCATATGGACAGATAACATTCATACCCTCCACAGCCAATGGGGGAACCCACCCGGAGATTCGCACCCCTTCCTACACATCTGGCAGGCACGGCCCCTTCCTCTCAGACAATGCCGATGACCTCACTTGGCACTACGGGCCACCACTCTCTCTCTCTCTCTCTCTCTCTCTCTCTCTTTAATTCATTCATACCAAGGTCACCGCGAAACGTTTCACTATTGAAACGAAACGATGCTGAAACGATTTATTTTGGAACAAAACGTTTCAACACCAGATAGGCGGACAGTGAAACGTTGGACCGAAATGATCTCTCTCTCTCTCTCTCTCTCTCTCTCTCTCTCTCTCTCTCTCTCAGCTTTTTTGGAGAAATTACAGTCTTGAAGAATGGATACTTGAAAATTTTCATGTGAGTGCGATGTTTGTCAGAGGCTAGGACAACCTAATGCTACGGATCAGATGCCTCACAATCCACTGCTACCCTAGGAGCCATTTGGGGTCTTGACTTTGTGGGACCCTTTCAGTCCACCCTTTTTTGTGATTCTGAGCTTCTACAACCATAGATGGCACATCGACCCCTCCTCTTTCAAATCACAGACAACCCCTCACATAGGTGTGCAGATTGATGATATTTGTGTGAGCACGTATCAACAATTAGACATGAGAGCACTTTGTTGGCTTGACGAGAGCTCTCTTTGGTCTCAAAACGTGAAAACGATGGCAAATGCCCATTTAGTTATATTACCTCGTGGTCTTTAGCCCTGCCTTCACGCTTGAAGAAGCCACCACTGCAATCAAAAGTGTCACGTTTCACCACTGAACAAACATGCAAAAGGGAAACACAAGCAATTGCCTTTGACAAATAACCTTGTTCGCCCAGCAGCTGAGAAGCGTTCCTGATAGTGCACAGAGAGTGGAGCGAAATCCGAAGGTTCACAGACTTCGTCTGCAGCGCACGCAGTGGCATAGAGTATCTGGAAGAATCAAACAAGGGCCCGTGAGTGTTTGATATCAAAAACTCTCGAACAGCTGAAAAAATGCACGATGGCATGGGGCGTACCGTCTCTCCGTCAGTGACTGTGACAGCGCCACTGGCTTGCCTACCGATGAGACCAGTCTCCAGGGTTATCTGCGGGCACACACACACAATGCTGGATGAGTAGAACAGGTGTGATAACAAGGTGCAGTGAGATGGGGTAGAATATCTTACTTGTCTGTTTCCGTACGGAATGGAAACAGATATCGGTTGGAGCAGAGGCCCGCTGTGTCGCGTGGAGGGAACTTCAGAAGAAAGCGAGGTTGGAGAGGCTTGCCTCAGCTCCGCCGAGAGCTTCGGCGGTGCACAGCTGGTAGTGGTGGTGGAGGCGGAGGCGGAGGCGGAGGCGGCTTCGAGAGACTTGAAGCTGTGTTCGCTTACGCAGTGAAGGGGGGAACAAGAAGTAAACGAAGAGCAAAAAACGCGTGGGCACGGAGGACATGCAGCGGGCACCATGGAAGGAAGCGGCGAGCGCCACAACCCTTCCTGCCACCTCGCCCCTGTGATCATCATGCTGTTCCCCTCCTCCTCTGTTGTTGCTGCGCTTGGAGTGGATATGGCCCGGATGAAAATAAAGAGCTTGATAAATTGTTGATATCTTGGGGTTCAAACTTCTTATACCATAAACCCTCCTTTCTTAATTGGAGGTACTGGGTTCCACCTACCTTCAGTTTGATTTTGTTTTAGTTTGATTTTGTTTTTGTTTTTTTTTTTACTTCCCTCTAGACTTAACTTTTGTTGATCTCTTATGCATGGCCAATGTCTTTCTAACTATGCTGTTTAACTTGATACCAAACCCTGTAGTTTGAAAACGTCTCGTCATCACCAACTCTAAGCATCATTTTTTCTGTTTACGACTAATCTTGAAGTTCCCAAAACAGAACCGGGCCAACCACCGTATTTCTAGTCCTCTCATTGGTGTAAGTGACCTGTGAGCCCTACCACCTCGTTTAGTTATGAACATGCAAAGTTGAGCTCTTTGCTAATCCTAAACACCTTTCAGCCACAATGTTGCAGGACCCAAGCCACTAAGTTAACATGTTGCAATGAAGCTCCTCTCAAAATACAGCATCACACCTTATTGTGATCAAAAGCCAAAGTTAAACGCATATCGTCTTGCACTAACTATGAAGTTTGCTAAAACAAAGCTAGTATTGACAGATCAAGGGGTGCAATGCATTCCCAAGCATTTCAATAGGCTTATGAACATCCGTGTTTAGCAAGACCTGGATTTGAGACTAGATTGCTGAGTTTATTTTTGGAGAACTAGAGAACCCGCTCTTATCTTTGCATAGTTTATAACCCATAACCCACAAAGGTTTATAATATTATTCATGTAACTATACTAGCTTGTAGTTTTTGAAATCTAAATTCAATAGATAAATAATTGGATTGAGAACTAATTTTTGCCAAATGAATGTTTTAGCAACACCAACCATTAATAGATAAATAATTAGATTGACAACTAAGTTGCCAAACGAATGTTTTAGCAACCCCAGCCATTAATAGATAAATAATTAGATTGGCAACAACTAATTTGCCAAATGCATGTTTTAGAAACCCCAACCATTAAAGAAACTATACAAAAGTCAAGGACTAATTACAAGTAGCTCTATACTTGTAGATATCCTAGTTAGACTTACCATGGTATTGCCTACAAATTGTTGTTGAGTAGTTGCCTTCCTCTCTTAGATATAGTCTCAAACATTGGAATTGTCTAGCCTCTACTTTCCTAAATAAAAAGTAGTAGAGGCACTAATTTAGCGTTTACAATTAGTTTGTAAGGCAAAGTGATTACTGTAGTACTTACGCATGATGAACATGTGTGCAATGATGGTTTTTAAACCTGTGGAATATGTGTTGAATTTACCAAATTATTTGTTGGATATTTTATAAGTAAGATTGAGGCGAATGCACGTTGTTATTTTGGAAAGCATTCATAATTTTGAGCAAGCTTGTACACATTATTTCATTTATTCTCGTAAAGCTTATACTCAAAGCATAGACTTTGGCAATATTTACTTTTTGATATTTTATAAAACTTAAAAGCTTTTTTCTAGCCTCAAGTAATTTGATAAAAATAGAGCTCTCTATTTTAGCAAAAAGAGAGATGGCTTAATTTTGGCATTAAGTATACAAAAATACTCATGTGTGGGGATAGGCCACACACACGAGGGGGAAATTGTACTCACTATTAGTGTTGAAGGTTTAAAGCTAAAGAGTTGAAAACTATGGTATTTTAACCATTGTGTATTAGCTAAAGGGCAGAGAAAGGTGGAAAACCACCTCTATGCATTCAAAACCATCTTCTTTCCCAAAACCATCATAAGCTTTGGTAAGATTTGATGATTTCTAAACCATTCACCGAGCCCTAAAATGATCTACTTCAACTCCATCATGAAACCAATGGTGCACGACAACTTTAAAAAAACATCCCTCCCTACTTAGAAATTCGCCAATTTCAGAGAGAATGTGAAAAGCTTAAGCAACATTAGGCCAAATTGAGCCTGAAACCTTAAAATCTCCAAAAACCTTTATTTTAGTACCTTTCATTGTCAAATGGAGTGCTATGAATTTTTGGGAACCCTATAAATCTTTAGAAAGCTTTTTCAATGTTTTTAAAAGCCCCTAAAAAGTTTTTTTTGGCCTATTTAAAAAAGGACCTAAAATTGCCCCCAAAAGTCCAAGAAAAATCTTTTTAAAAACAACTTTTGGGAGTAGAAAATCAGTTTTCAACTAGTAGGCAAAGTGAAGAAATAAAGTTTGACCACATTTTGGCCAAGACTCTTGAACCTACATGGTCTCCATCGAAAAAATTATGTGAAGCAAGACTTGAGTTTGCCTTTCATACAAAGTGCACTTAGTTTCAACACAAATTCAAGATGTTCGAAAGTATTAAGATAAGTAACTTTTATGTTCTTTATAAAAATATTCATAACACCTTTATTTAAATATATATTTGCACCACATAGCAAATTTACCTGCACCATCCACAATGCAAGAGCAAATTGGTGGACTTCAAAGGTAAATAGCAATTAAGCGTGATTATAGGCATGAGTTAAAATGCAGTATGAAATGCTCTACGCATAAATGTGATTTTTTAAAATTTTGATGAAGAGGAAAGCAATCGACGCATCGTTGAGGCTACATTGTGTGTCCAAAGTTAGCAAAAAGGCATTCACTTTCCATAATTTTAATGGGAAGAAAGATGCTCATGTGTTTGTTGCATGGCTCAATCAGTTAGGTGATTATTTTCTAGGAGAAATTTTTCCAAAAAAAGAAGATAAGGTTAAGTGTGTTTACAATCATTTAATTGAAAGTGATGCTTTATGGTGGAATGTGATTAAGCATGGGCAAGCATTGACCTAGTATATGGAACAAATTTTATAATCTTTTAAAGAAACATTTTCTTCCTTCAAAATGCAAGGCTTTAATGTAAAGGCAGCCCTAGCTGCACGATTCTCTTCTCTTATGACAAGGTGCTGAGAACTCTCGGTTCTCCTCCCAACCACATCCAAAATAAACTCTGGACCCTCTATACATGGACTCCACTCTTTTATTAGCTAGTCAGCTCTTCACATGTGCCCAGCCACTCTCACTAGTGTCCCGCCACTCTTGAGTGCATACCTGGTTGTTTTGGCTCCCCTAAACCCCACCCGTCACTCTTGAGTGCATACCTGGTCATTTTGGCTCCCCCTAAACCCCGCTTGTACCTTGTTCGGACGAGCGAGCTCTCTAGGCTCCCAATAATTCCGGTATCATGACATTACTCCCCCCTTAAGAGGAGTTTTTGTCCTCGAAAATGAAATTCGAGAATCTCTTATTCTAAGTGTGCTTACCTTTTCCCAGGTAGAACCTTCTTCTGGTCTATCCTTCCACTTGACTAAACACTCTTGTCGTACAAAAGTGTTGAGTTCTTTTCTCTTGGAAATCCAAGACTTTTTCTGGTTCGTGTGGTAAGGATGGGGGTTCAATAAGTTCTACTAGGGTTTTTTTGGTTCGTGTTATACGGATGGAGGTTCAATAAGTTCTACTAAGATCTCTTGACTGACGAGATTATCGTCATCACCCAACTTCTTTTTCAGTCTATTGACATGAAAAACTGGATGGACTTTAGAGCTTTCTGGTAAAGCTAACTTATAAGTAACACTACCTACTTTTTTGAGTATTGTAAATGGACCACAATACCTTGGAGATAGCTTTGGACTTCTCCCCGTTTTCAAAGATTCGGAATGTGCGAGAACCTTTAAAAACACTTGTTCACCTTCTTTAAAGATGATTTATCTGCGATCTTTGTCTACATAATGTTTAGCGCGGTCCTGTGCTCTCTCTTAACATTATCTTTTGGAGATCTTGAAGAAAATCTTTAACCTTTTGTATCTTTTCTTTCTCGAGTTGAACGGCTACTGTCCAAAGCTCGCGGTTGAAAAAAATACATTAACATAAATGGACTAAACCCCGTTGTTGAATGTTTGGCACGGTAAGCGAATACCAATATGGGTAAATAATCATACCAATTGGTTTGCTTTTTGCTTACATATGCTCGTAGCATGTCTTCCAAGACTTGGTTGACTCTCTCAGTTTGACCATCGCTTTGAGGATGATCAACCGTACTCATACTTAGCATGGTGTCCAATCTCTTGAACATAGCACGCCAGAAATGACTACTAAACTTTCTATATCAACAGAGGTAAGCCATATAATCGATAGATATTTTCAATGAATAGCCTTGCTAAACTAAGGCTAGTCACTGTCGTTTTTGTCCGAATAAACCGACATATTTTAGTCAACCTATCCACAGCCACCCAAACCAAATTGTGGCCTTTGTTTGTTTTAGGTAATCTAACTGTAAAGTCCATTGAGATACTCTCTTGCTTGCCATTTGGGATCTCTAGTGGACTTAGGAAACCACCTACCTTTAGGCGTTCTACTTTATTGACCCGGCACTTTTGGCATTTTAAGACATAGACCTAGACGTCCTTACTTAAGCCATACCAATAAAATTGTCTCTTAACTAGTGCATATGTCTTCCATATTCCAGGATGACCAGCACTCAGACTATCATGACATTCATATAAAATACGGTGCCTAATGTATGAGTCCAAAGGTATACATACTCTACCTTTTGTAAAGTAATTAATCGTTATTGATAGAAAATTTCTTCCAACGATTTCTTTCATCACTCATAAGTGACATGTCTCCTTGAGACATCTCTCGAGACTTACCGCTAGTGGAAGTGTTTGTCTCGTTAACAGGGCTTTCTTTATTTATAGTCAAGGGATCCCTCTTCTCAATGACACTCCACATGTGGGCATCGTGCGGATCATCAACACACTTCCCCTTAAGAGATTCCAAAAAAATCACTCTTAATTTGAGTAAAACTCAACTCGTTAACCATGGGCATGCAACTCAATGAATCGGCTACCACATTGTAACGTCCTTTTATATATCTCAGTTGAAAGTCCAAATCTTGGAGGAATTCTACCCATCAAGCTTTGCATCCTTTCAACTCTTTTTAACTAGTTAGCCATTTGATACTCTCATGATCAAAGACTATCTCAAATCTGGCACCATATAAATAATGCCTCCACTTCTTTAAGACATGGATTATGGCATATAACTCCCTTAAATAAGTTGAATAATTTTATTGAGCTCTGTCCAACTTTTTACTTTTAAATGCAATAGGTTTCCCCCCTTGTAAGAGGACTACTCCTACTGCATCATTACTAGCATATGTCTCTACCACAAAGGGTTGATTTAGATCGACAACTAGGAGAATGGGAGTTGTAGCTATAGCTACCTTAAGTTTTTCAAAACTTGTTTGCTGGGTATCCCCCCCAAACGAAGGTCTTTCCCTTTCCTTTAAGATGATCCGTCATCGAAACAGCTATCGTAGCATAATCTTGAACATACTTTCTATAGAATCCAGACTAACCAAGAAAAATTTGTAATTCTTCTAAGTTTGTGGGATGTGGCCATTTCAATATAGCTTAAACTTTCGTTGGATCTGTACGAATGCCATCTTCTAAGATTATATAGTCTAAGTATTGAATTTCTTTAACGAAGAATTCACGTTTACTCTCTTTGGCATAAAGTGAATGCTTCCTAAGTAACTCAAATACTTGTCGTAAGTGTTCGAGATGTTCTTTCTTGGTACGAGTGTAGATCAGGATATCGTTTAGGAAAGCCATGACAAATTTTCCTAAATAAGCTTTTAAGACACTATCTATAAGTGTCATGAATGTGGCCAGAGCATTATTTGAACCGAAGGGCATGACTAAAAACTCATAGTGACCAAACTTAGTTCGAAAAGCAGTCTTTTGGACATCCGCTTCCCGAATTCTCACTTGATGATATCTGGATCGTAAATCGATTTTTGTAAAGTACTTTGCCCCTTGGAGTTGATCAAACAACTCATCTATTTGTGGCGAAGGGTACTTATTCTTAATCATGATTTGATTCAAACCACGGTAGTCTACACATAATCGCATAGACCCATCTTTTTTTCGTCACCAATAGAATTCGTAAAGCCCAAGGCGAAGCGCTTGGTCGAATGAATCTACTTTTAAGGTAATCCTTTAGCTGTCGTTCTACTTCTTGTGCTTCCTTAAAACTAAGCCGATAAGGAGGCTTACTGAATTGCTTTGAGCTAGGTATTACTTCAATTGGATGCTCAACATTGCGGCGGACAGGAGGTAACCCTTCCAGTAATTCATTTGGAAACACACCTTTAAATTGATGTAACAATTGCTTTAAGGATTCATTAACTTTTTTGTTGTTAACATGCTTTGATTAAAAAGAAGTTATGTAAACACTCTGCTCAAACCACGGTAGTCCACACATAATCGCATAAACCCATCTTTTTTTTGTCACCAATAGAATTGGTGAAGCCCAAGGCGAAGCGCTTGGTCGAATGAATCTACTTTTAAGGTATTCCTTTAGCTGTCGTTCTACTTCTTGTGCTTCCTTAAAACTAAAACGATAAGAAGGCTTACTGACTGGCTTTGAGCCAGGTGTTGCTTCAATTGGATGCTCCACATCACGGATAGGAGGTAATTCTTCCAGTAATTCATTTAGAAACACATCTTTAAATTGATGTAACAATTGCTTTAAGGATTCATTAACTTTTTTGGTGTTAACATGCTTTGATTGAAAAGAAGTTATGTAAACACTATGCTCACTCAAACCACTTAAGTTTTCACATGCGGAAAAGGAAATGACATCATCAGACGCATGTAGCACAAAAATAGGTTTTCTACTTCATTAGCTTGTACAAGGCGATTGACTCTTCCATAGAGCGCATAAGAGGCGAGGAGGGTACATCATGTTCACCTTGCAAGTGCACTTTCTTACCATCTACTTCAAACTCAAAAGAATTATGCAAATAACTTCTAGACAAAGATGGACCAATGTTATGTAACCACTCACGACCTAGAATAACATCCACTCGATATGCATAACTTGAAAATCCAAATTCATCTCGTGACCTTAAATGACTAATGGGACATCATGAACTACTATATCCCACACATCTTTATTATAGCCGTTAATCAAAGGAACCACATACTTATGATCACTTGGCGTGGCACTATCATCAATCATAACTCGTACCTTGTAACCTTTAATGTGACCATACATTCGAGCCAACTCATGTGGTCCAAGTGTTGGCACCCACATCGATGATGTGACACAACACGCATGAGTAAAATTAGCATGATAAACTTGAACCTCTTTAAACTTACGACAAGGCTCTAGAGGGAGCACTTGAATAGTGTGCACTTGCTTTTCTTTACTTTAATCACGCTTATTATTCTCATTTTCTTTTAGCTTAGGACACTTGGTTTACTATGACCCTTTTCCATGAAGTGAAAACATAAATTTTCTTTTTTTTACTCTTTGAAAATCTTCATACTTCATAATTTTTTGTGGTCCTTTAGTCTTCTTAGATTGGTCATTCTTTTGGTTAGGTCCCTTTCTTTTATTTTGACCTTGATGCTTGGAACCCTTGGACACACTAGATGTTAGTTGTGCATTTTACACACACTTTTTCTTTCCGACAGTGTTGTCAAAAATTTGAGCAAACTTAATTGCTTCTTCTAAAGTTGTTGGCTCATTTTGTTTAACTTGATTCTTATAATCTGAATCTAATCCGCGAATAAATCCATAAATTTTTTGAAAGTCATCCATACCTTTTAACTTGAAAAATGATTTCTATATAATTGGAAATATACTGAGTCAATGTGAGATTTCTCATATCACAATTGTCCGATGCTTCCCAATTATGATCCATCTCATTATCAGCAAGAAATTCTTTCATGAATACACTTTCAAATTCTTTCATGAATTCACTTTCAAATTCAGCCCATGTAGTAGGTTGATTTCCAGACTCCAAGCTTATCAACCACTTGTATGCTTTACCTCCTAGGGTTAAGCTTGCTTTTCAAGTGCATGTATCTCCTCTGGAGTTTGATGCAATCGATGCAAATCCTGCCACTTTTGTAAAAAAGTGTTGACCACATCCTTATTGCGTTCCTTCTCCTCCCCATTAAAAGTCACAGGTTTCAGATCTTTAGAATAGCAATAGCATCTCTAGAGTGTGATGTACCGACAATCATGTTGCCCCCTTGGGTGGAAGCCATTGGCATCCCTCCCATTGAAGCACTTACGGTGGTAGAATATCTTATCGTACTTGGACTCAATGTCAAAAGTACGGGACTCTGGAGCCTTGAAATGTTTAGTGTTGACCAAATTATCATCACGAAGATCATCATCAGTCATCGTGACATTAGGATCGACCACTACCTTTTTTGTGTTGTCCAAAAAATGACTCACTTACAAACTCATTAGGGTTATTAGACTCCACATGAATCCTCTAAATGCAATGCAAGAGAATAAACACAAGCACCAACCTCGAGTCCGAGCTTTAGGAAAGCAACCGGATTAATAGCTCGAAGAGAATTCGTCGATGCGATATGAAAATATGAGAGTTGTATGGTGAAGCACCTCCCGGACTTTGTAAATCAACCTCGAAACTCTACTTGAAAATCCTCCGTGGGAATAGCCTCCAAATTCTAAAGGTTTTGAAATGTCTTTTTTCTCTTTTTTTTTTATAAGAGAAATTTTTGAATTTCAAAGAAGCTTCAACATTTTTGGAGTTTCGAAGAAGCTTCAACGTTTTCCAACAATGCGGCTCTGATGGCTCAACGTGGTGCAAGTTATCGTTGGCTGAGTAAGGGTTTGAAGGCAGGCGACGTTTACAGCGCTGCTGTGGTACTACTGTCCAACAAGACCAATCAATAGGAGCGAAATAAAAAATAGTTGCCTCTCTCCTCATTATTTGCATGTAGTTGCTACTGCAGCACTTAGTGCTGCGGTGCTCTTCTTCTGTGGCACTCAGCTCTATATTGTGCTGCTATTGTGTCACTCAGCGCGCACGATGATGCGTTGTCGCTTTTATGTTTCTACCATTGAACGCCTTTATGTCGGGTTGGTTGCTTGCTCAAGCGTAGGTGTTTTAATTGATTACTCCTCCACGGATGCAGCATTCAACAGATGAGAATGACCTGCTCTCATACCAGTGTAGAGGAAGCCCTAGCTACATCACTGTCTTCTCTAATTACAAGGTGTTGAGAGCTCTCGGTTCTTTTCCCAACCACATCCAAAATAAAATGGACTCCACTCTTTTATTAGCTAGTCAACTCCTTACATGTGCCTGGCTACTCTCACTAGTGTCCGGCCACTCTTGAGTTCGTATACCTGGTCGTTTTGGCTCCCCTAAACCCTGCCCGTGCCTTGTCCAAACGATCGAGCTCTCTAGGCTCCCAATAATTCCGTTGTCATGACATTTAAGCTTATCCAACAATGGGATTCTCTATACCAAGTGGAGAGAGAAAGTGTGTAGGCATACATCAACAAGTTCTAGGATATCTTATTGCTGGTTTAAGTGATCCAAAAAGTCAAAGAAAGAGAGCAAAGAAGGAAATCCATCACCCACCTTAAAGCTTACCATTAGGGCAGTATATGTTAATATGTTTCATCCTCGTTATCTAAGCTTTACTAAGTATCTTTTTTGTCAATTTTAAACTCATTCCAAGAAACTAGGTATAGTTACAATAAATAGATTAAGGATCTAGAATTATAAATGAATTCATTAAGGGAAAAGATAACATTTCTAGTTTCTCTTTTGCAAGGTATTAATATTATTTTAGGAATGCCATGGAGACAATCCTCGAATTATTTATGACACTTGAATATAAGTCGCTGATGAAAGATGATAAGGAAATATGTCTTAAGTGCTAAACAAAGGGCAAATTAAGTCCTCTTTCAACTCATACCCAAGCTAAGAGAGCTTTCCCCTAGTCTCAAGTAATTTATTAAAAATAAAGCTCTCTATGTTGAGAAAAGAGAGAGCGACATGTAAAGTAAAAGCACCACTTTTATAATTTTTATGGCTATGGCCTAATTTTGGTATTAAATATAAAAAAATGCTCATGTGGGGAGATAGGCCACACACATGGGAGGGAAGATTAAACCCAATGCTAGTGTCATGTGAGAGCTAAGTATTTTTACATGTTTTCATTTGTTTATTCACACGAGTTTGTTTTTTATTGAATATAATCCGATTTCTTGATGTTGAACACTTGATTAAATAATTTGCTTGAGAAATTGATTCCACAAAAATCTAGATGGAGATTCTTGTGTCACTGTTAGGACCTTTCTAACACTTGGAGAAAGAACTCTAATTCTCAATCACAAAAATTAGAACATAACATATACTTATACAAATTAAAAGCATAAACCTTAATAAAATAAATAAATAAACATAAGTGAGATGGAGAATAGAGTAGAGGTCACCACCGACACAAGAGTGGGTTGAATCTCCCCTAGGATGAGTGTGGCCCTTGTACCACTCGCACATATTTATATGTATTAGAAAAAACTTGCTTTGCAAAAATATAACTTCCAAAAACAAAGCACAAGTGCTTTTGAGTTTATGAGCGTGCAAGCTCTACAGAAATATAGTAAGCAATAATATAAAGTCTTGGGCGGCCTACTAAAAGTATAAAAAAAGATACGAGGCCTTAGCCTTACAAGAATATTGATGCCTAAATATGAAACCATAAAAGGTATTCACACGTGTCTTCCAAAATATCCCATGGTGGTCCAACACATGTTCCACATATAATCTACCACTCATTCATTCCCTACATCCAAAATAATATTAGTCATTACACACATCTGATTAAACACATTAATCTTAACCATATCATACCAGCACACGTAGCTGATTAAACACATTAATCCTAGTAAATGATATAAATAAAAAGGTACATCTAAATAAAATATCTCAAAATAAAATAATGGGCGTTCCCATAGAGGTTATGACTAATAGTCACCATGCTAGCAAAAGCTATTTCCAAACCCGTGGTGATTGTGAGTATATTTAAAGAAAAACTTTTAGTTCATTTGAACATCATACATCTTGTCAAGACCTACTTTTAGTTCATTTATTACTCGTCTAGACCTACTTTCAAGAAGATGCTTGATTAAGAAGACTTTTCAATTCATTCTTGACTTTCCCTCATAGTGACAATGGAATTTAATATATATGCCTTTGATGAACCTCTTATGCTCCTCCTTGACAAAGTTTTTTCATCCAATCTTCTAACCATATATCTAGTTCTTTTTTACTATAATGTTATAGGATACATTTACCATATGTATGCACATGAGATTTAGCATATATATGCACATGATATTATGCTTATGTATATACAACACTTAGTAACATAGTGCAGGCCCTTGCAACAACAATGGAAACATTGAAGAGGTGGCATGCACAATATACTACTGAAGTTCTATGCTTATGTATATACGACACTTAGCAACACAGTGCGGGTCCTTGCAACAATGGAAACATTGAAGAGGTGGCATGTGCAATATGTTACTGAATTTTGATGCCCTTCATTGCGCTATAGATTCAAAGAAGGAGGCATTGCTAATGGTTGGGGGCTATTCTAGATATCCATATGAATCATATTATTCATATGACTCATAGCTTTCTTGTTTTGGACTCTCAAAGTTCACTGGTAAAGTCAGCAAGTACTATTATATCGATGCACTTCTAGGAGAAACTCGTTGAAGTGGTAATACCGGAGGTGAGTAGTGGCCCTGACCTTACCACTATTAGCCGGTTCAATTGAGCATATTTTTTACCAACTCATCCATGCTCATGTCCTTGATTAGGACTTTAGCTAGTGCTGGTAGGACATCCTTGGACATTGAGTCTTTGAATGATGCATGCCCTATCTCTTGGTTCGGTGGATGACTTCTGCATCCTTATTTTGCATATTCTTTCTCAATGACTTAAATATTCAAACCTTCAGGACTAACAAACATATTCACAACAATTGTGTGCCAAGCATTCCCAAGGACTAAGATATTTAAACCTTAAGCATTCTCAAGGACTAACACTAATATTTTTTAAACGTGAATATCTTAGATATTCACGGTCATGAAAAACCAGACTAGTTTTTTTAGGTCACAAAGAGTTTTCACAAATAGTTCACGTGCACTTAGTCCTTTTTTCTACTAACAATGGCTACCATCTTATCAATGTAAATATCTCTAGATATTCATGGTCATGAAAACTAGACTGGTTTTTCATGCCTAACCAAACCCACTCTAGAGCAGCTTAAAGATTCTAGAAAGCTACATTGACATTTGTAAATAGCTGCACTAACCTATTAACTTTTTTAAAAAAGAACAAAAAAGAGCAGAAAAATAGGGTATATAAGCAAGGAGGATCCCCTACCAGCCAATTGGAGGCTAATGTGGGTGAATTTACAATAGGCAAGGAGAATCCTCTACCAACCAGTGGAGGCTGATGTGGTTGATTTCTAATGTTATAAGATGGCTCTCCCTATAAAAGAGTCCGAGGGTTTTGATTCTCAGATCTAGAAGCTTCGCAATGAACACCAGCACTACCCCTATAAAAATAAGAGCTAATAAGAATGTGTCTCAAGCACAAAAACTAATCCATCTCGTGGATGGGACCATCATCAACAACATGAAGGTGCCTATGATAAAGGCGAAGGTCTCTTTCTAGTACCACTCCTCAGAATGCTTACTCTTCCTAGAGACACTTGAGGTAAAAGAGAAGTTGCAAGCTATTGGATTGGACCAATACGCAGAGCAGTTACCAAAAATCATCAATGGCCCACTCTTGACCGAATTCATTAGGTCCTATGATAAGAGGACAAAGACTGGGGAGGTAACTATGCCAGCACAAGGAGGGTGATGATTCAAGAAGATGACATATGCGAGGCAATGTAGCTACCCCTCGCATATCGCACCCACATCCTTTGAGTAGAAAAGAAGTATCCACCATTTGACATCCTACTAAAGAAGAAAGTATTCAACAATAATGGCATGAGTTTAAATGTCAGGGAAAAAGTAGATAAACTAACTAGACGAGCAGTGTCCATGATCATGTAGATCAAGCCGATGTATAACAAAATTGATCTGCATAAACTCCAAAAGATTCATATGAATATAAAAGATGATTGGGCATATGACATATAGAATTAAATTTATACTTACCTACCCTAGCATTAGAAAAAGTGGTCAACCTGTATATCCTCACTAAGGTGCTAAGCCACATCACAGATACACTAGTCCAAGTGGAAGAGAAAGTCATAGTGGAGCTATCATAGGTTACCCAAGAGAAATTCTTATAGAATCTAAAGGAGGCAGTTATACTTATCTCACCACTACAAAAGAGATCTCGACCAAGTATGGAGTCAAAGAAGAATGAAGAAGACTCCAGGCAAGCCAAGTCCTCGAGAGACAAGATCTACCCAAGAAGATATAGGGGAATAAAAAATGAACTTGCCTCCCTCCCCAATCATGGTCTTTGGACTAGAGAATGGTAAAAATTTTGAATTTGTTACTTTCATTGAGCCACAAGCCACGCCATCACAATTGGTGGTGGAGCAATTGGTGCTCGAATAGAACCACTCTTGTTTAGGAACCAGTACCTTCCCCACCACAAGAGACATTTGTGGAAGTACAAGAAACAAACGAAGGGGAGAAGAAAGCTGAAGAGGACGGACCACAAGAAGGAAGCCTACCAGTAGATACCACAATACCAGTATCTATTCACTTGCCCCAGAAAAGTCATACCAGTATCTATTCACTTGCCCCAAAAGAGTCATAACTTTATCCCCAATAGTAGCACACAAAATTGGTCCATCTTTAAAGTATGACAGAATTGAGACGAAGAATAAAAGAGATTGATGAAGATGCAAAGAAGTTTCCAACTAAAGGACCCCACCTTGCAGATGCCTACTGAGAGTGCTTCACAAGCCTATAGATGTTATCTCCACATCAAGCTATGTGTTTGCTTTGGAGCATTGTTTTGGGGAAAGGTACAAGAATATAGACTCATACAAAGGTAAGATGTTTGAGGATGAAGATAGTGAGAAACTAGTATCGAAATGTCACATGTTAACTAGTTACATCCTTACACGTAACTAGACCACTAAAAAGACAAAGGTTAGCAGTAAGTGAAGAAGAGATTCATAAAGCTAAAGAGAAATTTATTGAGTAGGTCACAAGGAGAAGGGTAGTAGAAGAGGATCTACAAGTACAAAAACAAGTATATCAAGCAACTTTATATGTAGTTTTGTCGTGTCATCTTTAGGAAACAGTATGGAAGGAAATAAAACCATCTTTTAATTAAAATTATGATTGTTATATTCACCTTGTCAATTTTACATTATTTATTATTTTTAGAAAATAATATATAAGCTCGATGCAATATCTTTTTTAGAATAAGGTTATTTTATACCCACAATTATCTGTATTATTAACCTTAACAATTTTACATTGTTCATTGTTTTTATGAAACAATATGCAAGGCTGATGTAATATGTTTCTTAGAATGAAATTATCTTGTATGTATAATTTCTGTATATTATTCACCTTATCAATTGTACTGGCATGCAGTGACATAAAATCACATGTAATGTTAATCCCATTTTGGATTAACAAATATGCTCATCCATTTGAGGACATTAAGAAGTGTGATGCAAAGGCACTATAGAAGTTGTATATTATGAGATATTGGCTATCCAAGGCCTTAGTTAGTAAGTTTTGGGCGCCCAAGTGTGAATAAGGGCTAATTGTATATAAGGAATTTTCTCATAATTGAAGGACACAATCCCCCTTTATTCTATGAGAGCTCTTGCTTGTCTTATGAGAGAGAGAGAGAGAGAGAGAGAGAGAGAGAGAGAGTCTGAGAGTGTACTCTAGGACATGTTCCTTTTCTATGCATGTATGTGTGGAAGTTTGAGAGAGAGATTGCCTTGTGTTGTGGTGCAAGCGACTCTACGGTGACAGCGTGGAGGTGGAGTTTGGAGGAGTGGAGCTTCCAAAAGCAAGCTTAGGAACCTCAAGGGATGTGAGCTTGAAGCATTGGTAAGTATCCAATGATGGTTGTTGTCTATTGCTTCTTCCAATTGTGAATGGTTAGAGTTCTTTCTTGGTGGGAGGTGCGATAGTCCATAACATGTAGGTATGTAATGACATGCAACACTATGCAAGTGTATGCAAAGGCATGTAATCACATGAAACATTTACAAATGACACGTAACAGTATGCAAAAGGGCAAGCAATACCATGTAAGACATGCACATGTAATAACATCCAAATGCAATGCCGTGCCATGTAATGCAATGTAATGTAATGGCACATACATGCATTAACATGCAAAAGGATAATAAAGAGCAGGCAATGTCATGCAAATACAAGTACATACAAAGAGTATTGACATGTAGAGGCATCATGCAATGCTATGCAATCGCCACATGTAAAGATCAGGTGTGTGTGTGTGTGTGTGTGTGTGAGAGAGAGAGAGAGAGAGAGAGAGAGAGGGGGGGGGGGGGAGAGATTATGCATAGGGAGGTTGGGAGAGGGCAAGGAAGGGAAGAGGATGGGAGAGGGAGAGGGAAGGGAGAGGGAAAAGGGTGGGAGAGGGAGAGAGAGAGGGACGGAGAGGAAAAGGAAGGAGAGAGAGAGAGAGAGAGAGAGAGAGAGAGAGAGGGAGAGGGACGGAGAGGGAAAGGAAGGAGAGAGAGAGAGAGAGAGGGAGAGGGGGAGGGAAAGGAAGGAGATAGAGGAAAGAGGGTGGAAGAGGGAGAGAGAAAGAGAAGAGGGAGAGATAGGAAGAGAGAGAGAGAGAGGGGGAAGGAGAGAGAGCGAGAGGGAAGGTCGGAAAGGGAGAAAGAGAGAGAGAGAGGGAAGGTCGGAAAGGGAGAAGAGAGAGAGAGAGAGAGAGAGAGAGAGAGAGAGAGAGGGAAGGAAAGATTATGTATAGGGAGGGTGGGAGAGGGAGATGGCAAGGAAGTAGAGAGGGAAGAGCGTGGGAGAGGAAGAGAGAGAGAGAGAGAGAGAGAGAGAGAGAGAAGAGGGTGGGGAGAGGAGAGAGAGAGACAGAGAGAAGGAAGGAGCTAAGTTGGGATGGAGGGAAGAAAGTGGGCAGGGTTGAGAGATGGTGGTGGAGGTAGTCGGAGAAGATGGGAGGAGGTGGTGGTGGAGGGATTGGAGAGAGAATGTCCACATTTTCAAGAGATAAGAATTACAAACAATAGCTCCCTCCACCAAGTTTCCTCAAAAAGTACACTCCTCTTTCTCTTATGTGGAGTGATTGTAGGTGCAGAGTGAGTAGTCCCAATAGTTTATCTATGTGGTTTAAATTGTTTCACTGTCCTTGGTGAAAAGCCTAAAGAAAAGGCAATTGAACATGCCTCAACCATGGCAAACTAAAAAAATAACAAACTCCCAAAATGATGCGAAGACTCTCCAAGGGCATCGGTGGGGCTGGAATCCACAACCTCTCACTCTTGGGATAACTTGGTTCTATTATTTTGGACACGAGAGAGAGAGAGAGAGAGAGAGAGAGAGAGAGAGAGAGAGAGAGAGAGAGAGAGAGAGAGAGAGAGAGAGAGCTAGAATTGACGCCTAGACTCTCCAAGGATAAGAATGGGACTTTCACCCATATACTCCTACACTTGGGTAACTTGGTTCATACTATTTTCACACACATAGAGAGAGAGAGAGTGAAAGAGACATACACACATAAGAAATGACACAGAGATTCTCTAAGGACATGAATGAGACTTTTACGCATATTCTCCACACTTAGGCAACTCCATTCATACCATTTTCACACACACATACAGAGAGGGACATACACACCATCACACACAAAGACATGTTTCATACCAAATGAAAAAATTAGGACTTGAACCCACACCGGGAAGAGAGAGAGAGAGAGAGAGTGAGATAGGATACGCACATGGAAGAGGGAGCTCTGTTCAGTGAGACTCTAATGTCAGCAGCATGTCTACTAGCTCCATTCAAGACATAGAGAGAGAGTTTTTCTGATGTGGCGATTGCTGATTTGCAGCCGGAGGAGCTTCCACCAGCGTGAAGATCTTAATCCATGGCACTTTTAGTTCAGTTGATTTAGCTCTGTCCGACCTACCTACCTCTTTCCGTTAGCAATCTTTGTGTACGAGAGATACTCCATCCAACAAGGTCCGATCAACCATAGGCCAGACAGAGGGCATTGAGTGGAGCCATGTGCGTAGAACGAGAAGGTGAAGAATATAATTATTTAAAAAGTGGGAAAGGGTGGTAGTGGCCCCCGATTGTTTGCAAGGGTGACTTCCAGCCAGGGTGGGTGGTCATTTGAACGGGGGATTTGTATTGATGGAACCCAGACTGTGCATCGACGAAACACAATGGTGTGAAAGGCATGTGGAGAAGATAGCCTAGGTAGTTGTCTACGAGAGATACTCCATCCAACAAGGTCCGATCAACCACCCTTTAGGCCAGACAGAGGGCATTGAGTGGAGCCATGTGCGTAGAACGAGAAGGTGAAGAATATAATTATTTAAAAAGTGGGAAAGGGTGGTAGTGGCCCCCGATTGTTTGCAAGGGTGACTTCCAGCCAGGGTGGGTGGTCATTTGAACGGGGGATTTGTATTGATGGAACCCATACTGTGCATCGACGAAACACAATGGTGTGAAAGGCATGTGGAGAAGATAGCCTAGGTAGTTGTCCACGACTCTTCTCTAGGTGTCTCTCCTCCATAGCTAGCTCCACATAGGTTTGTGGAGCAGCTAGCTTCATGGACAGTTGCCGCCTCTTCACTGGCGATGTGCAATCAAATGGTACAAATGTGGTAAGAAGAAGTAGCCCTTGGCAGGTTTAGGTTTTTTGTTTTTCGAGTCGAGGTCAGAGGTGAGCGGACTCATTATGAGACTCAAACAGAGAAACGCTTTTGTTATTAGCTTCATCATCCCCACCGTGAGAGACATTTTTGCATAGGTTTTGGCTCACTATGGAGGGTGATCTTTAGCCCTTTACGAGCCCTTTATCAACAAACAATGGGTGATAGAGCTGTGGTAAGAAGAAGGAGCCCTTGGCAAGTTTAGGTTGCTCTCAAAATGGAGGATGATCTTTGGCCCTTCAGCACCAACAATGGGCGATAGAGCTTGGCCTGGTTAAGCACCCATTAGAGGCAACAACTCCATGATTGCTATAAATTTTTATAGTTGTAGGTGAAATAATCAAACCTTCTAAAAACTAATGATAATTTTTTATAGCTGTAGGTGAAATACCTTCTAAAAACTACTAATAAGGTGCTATATATTTTTATAGCTGTAGAACATAAAAGACTCTAATCAAGATTAATCAATACTAATAAAATGCTAAACAAACTAAACACTAGAGAAAGAGAATTGAAATGAGTTAAAACCATATGTTGTGTTCTTTCATTTACAAGGGATTATTTGTACAAAAAAAGTAGGACTAGGGTTTTCCCACTCAACCACCCTAACCCTGGCCACTATGAGCCCATATTTTTCACCCAAATGATACAAAAAGAGACCTAAACACTACCTAAATGACACGAAAAGAGACCTAAACGCTACCTAAATGGAACTTCCTTTTGCACTCATAGAGGGTGGAACAATTACCTTGGTGGTTTGAGGATTTGGCAAGACTAAGGGCGAGCCTATCTAGTCAGACTAAGCTACTATATGGATGTCTTTATTATTTCAGGTGGTTTTTTCTTCAGCCTCTTAGTTGTTTCAAATAGTTGTGCTATAGATGTACTACAATTTTGATTGTCCCCCTCTTGCTCTATCAGACTTCTTCAGTATCTTCTCCAAGTTTCTATTCATTATTGTGGCCGATGCCATAGGAGTTCCCTTCTCGGTAGCTTTGAGTAGTGAATATGAGCCTTTCTCCATGTAGTGGGGCTTGGCCAGCAATTGGTCCACTTTCCCATAGAAGCAGAATTGCTTCAACTTGGTCTCATCTTGACATATGCCTATCTTATACTTCTTGCCCTTCACCACCTTGTTCATGGTGTCGAATTTGCATCTATGATGCCTTCAATGTGCCACCAACTTCTCGTTCAATGACGGTGTTAAAACCCTAAGATCTCTCTAGATAATTGTTATGCATAAACATGCATAAATCAGGCATAAACTCAACCACCCAACCACCCCCGAGCCCAAGGGATGCACACATGAATAATAAATGAAATACATCATACCTCTACCTTGATGTCCCATACCATCAAGAGGTATAACTCCAATCCAATAGCATGTAGCTATAGTGTGAAATGGTAAGTGAGTAGATATGGACCTCTACACAAGAGACCATAGCATAAGCCTCCAAGCGCCCTTGAGTGTGCCCCATGCCCCTATTATATAGGAGGGCCCTCAAGTGACTCTTGACTTTCCATTTCCCATGTGTGACCCTTGGATGCCTGACCCTAACCTTAACCCTTAAGGTTAGTCCTAACCCATGCTCCACTAGAGCTTGTTCCCATGCTCCCATGCTCACAAGCCTAATGTGGGTTAGCCTCCTAGTATATGTACACATAATGTGCATATAACATAGCACACATAATGTACATATAACATACTTCCCCTCTCTCAAAACATTGCACTCTTGCAATGAAAAGGAGAACCGTGCTGAACAATCTCAACCAACTCCCAAGTCAAATCCTCAATTTCCCTATCTTTCCATCTAATTTTAACCTCAGGGATAAGTCAACTACAAAGTTTCCTTTCCCTGAATTCATGTACCTTATCAGGTTCATGTGGAACATAGGATAAATCTTCAACTTCAACGAGTTCTTGAGGAGTAACTGTGTTATCCTCACCTCCCAGATTCCCTTTCAATCTATTGATATGAAAGACTGGATGAACTCTAACATGTGGAGGTAGTTTTAAGTTCAAACGCAACCGTGCCAATCCGATGTATAACTCGAAAATGGACCACAATATCTAGGAGATAAATTCGAGCATTTTTCCATTGACAAAGTCTGAGAATCTTTAGGAACATTAAAATAAACCAATGCTCCTGGTTCAAAAGACCGAGATGAGCGTCCCCTATCAGCATAACACCGTGCCTTATCATGAGCACTCCTGATAGAATCCCGAGCTTTGGTCAGCATTTCCTGCATATTACGCAAAAAATCCCTTGATGCATCAAGCTCGATGTCCCTAAGACCGACATCAATAGGTGCCCTGGGTTAATACCCATACATAAGTATGCACGGACTAAAACCAATAGCCGTATATTTAAAACTGTTATAGGCAAATTCCATCATTGGAAGATATTTTTTCCAATATGATAATTTTCTAGAGACATATGCATGAAGCATATCCTCTACAATCTGATTCATACACTCTCTTTGCCCATCAGGCTACTGCGGATGATCAGAGCAATTCACATTCAAAGTAACTTCCTCGTTGTAAACCTTTCGGAATAAAGTAGAAAAGCATGGCATTATAACAACAGAGACCACGGATTCATTGGCGCCCCGACATACCCACATCTGCATATGGAATAATTGACGTCCCAAGTTACCCATATCAACATAGAGAGTCATCAACGTCTCGATGAGTCACATATGTCCATCCGTAAACAATCAAGTTGACTATATAAATCACCTAAAGTACGGAGCTAGAGAAAGAAATGCCAACAAAGGAAGAATCCAAATTTCCTTATCCGAACACAACAAGATAAACTTGTTTGAACTCTAAAAAAAGAGATTTCAACAAGTGAAAATGCCGACGAGATTACCCTCATCAAAACATACAGGCTATAGATAAAAGAAATTTATCTAAAGAATGCCCACACTATAACTTCTAGTGAATTTAGAAAATAAGATTGTCTTTGAATGTTGAGATCAACATGCTAAGTGATGTAAGCAAAGCAACAATCTTGAGCCCAAATTATCCCATAAGATAATATATGTGAGGGATCACTAACGTCCCATACCACCATGATACTACCCATACATACCTTAACAATTTGAAACTCCCTAGTATACCGTCTAGGAAAATATGAATAAAATCATGTATAAAAGGAATAAGATGGCCTTATCCAGACTTTCACATACTAAAACCTGTCTCTATATACCTGACACTTTGAACGCAAATTATAGCCATCAAAAGAAATTCAAGAACATGTCCAAAAAGAATGGCTAAACAATGGTAAAAAATCATGAATATATCGTTTAGAATTAATCCAAACATAAATATCCATTAATACGCGATATAATCGTAATAATAATATGCGAATAACCCGCATCTATCTAATGTCAGCACGAGAAAACATACTTCAACATTAAATAACCCTTGAAAATATTAAATTCTCGAGAAAAAAAATTATCATGATTTTTCCCAAATTTTTTCTAATTTTACAGGGCCTCAAAATATAATAATTTTGAATTCCACCAAACCTATCTTATGGTATTCCAAACCTATATTTTTCCAGAAATTTTTTAGCGATTTAATTTGCCAAAATACCATTGATATTTTAAAAATACCAATTTTTAGGATTTCTAAAAATAATATCTAGAATATTCCTAATTTTTTCTGAGAATCCCATCATTCACGAAATTTCCAATTCCGTCCGACAATTCTCAAATCCAATGAAAATTTATAATTTTAATGGTATTTTAATTTTCTGGGTCAAAAAATATATTTTTAAAGGAATTTGAATGGTCACGGGTGCCCGAATGGACACACCACATTCCAAACACCAAACCCACATTTTTCCAAAATTCAAAATAACCTTTGTCTAATTTTCCACTAATTTTTAAGAATTTTTTGAAAATTTTAAATTACCCCGAACGCATTTAGAATACGAACGGTCAAAAAATTTCAGAATTCCAACGGTTTTCTCGGAATACGGAAAGCCAAAAGTTTTGGGAAAATGAAAAGACAAAAAAATCGAAATGTGAAAGGACAAAAGTTTTCGGAATACGGAAGGTCAAAAGTTTTTCCGGAATTCGGAAAGCCAAAAGGTTTCGGGAAAACGGAAAGCCAAAGGTTTTCCGGAAGATGAAAAGCCAAAAATTTTCAAGAAGAAATTTTCAGAGATTTTTTTCCTCAAATCCCATATTTTTCAGGCTTTTTCCAAGATTTTTTTTGAAATAAATTCAAAAGCTTTTTTTTTCAAATAATAAAAAACATAATTTTTTAAAAAAATAAAAAAACTTTAATAAGCTTTTGCATGGGTTTTGATTTTTTCTAAGGGAGGGGCGATTTTTTTTCGTCAGGCTGCAGCGCAGCCCCGTGTTTGCGCGCAAAGAAGGAGAGAGGGAGTAAAAAAAAGATTCTCCTTCTTCTCCTCTCTTTCCTTTCCTTCTCCCTTCCATTCTCTTTCTCCTCCCCTATGTTAATCACAAATTAACTTTAACCTTTGATTAAAGTTTTTTAATTCAACAATACTTAATCATAATTAACATTAATTATGATCAATGTTTAAATTTTTTTTTAAGAGAATTTCTCACGAAAAAAAGAAAAAAACAGATTTGAGAGGCGGAGAGAGTCCCACGCACACGGGAGAGCATCTCATGCATCAACACGCTGTCCCCTACTGAATTTCAGTAGAAATTGATAGAAATTTGATCGCATTTCCCGCAGAAAAAACCCACAAAAATGTATAACAATACATTTTTAATCATAAAAATGCTCAAAAAATTCCTAAAAAATTAGAAAAAAATTCTAAAAATTCAAGGAATCCATTCTACCAAAAATATCCACCATAAAATATGTGGTATTTTTGTAAAAAATTTAATTAATGCTTGATTTTAACGATAAAAATAGAAAAAAATAGCATTAACTCACGGAATTCCCCCGCAACATCGATTCGTCCATTGAATTGAAGTAACACGCATTTTAATCACCATATCGACAATCCACGTGCAATTCATCAACACAAATCAACAATATAACATTTTATTAGTAAATATTAAAATTTACTAAAAAAAAGCAACAACAATCAAATAGAGATTGCTCTGATACCACTGTTAAAACCCTAAGATCTCTCTAGATAATTATTATGCATAAACATGCATAAATCAAGCATAAAATCAACCACCCAACCACCCCCGAGCCCAAGGGATGCACACATGAATAATAAATGAAATACATCATACCTCTACCTTGATGTCCCATACCATCAAGAGCTATAACTCCAATCCAATAGCATGTAGCTATAGTGTGAAATGGTAAGTGAGTAGATATGGACCTCTTCACAAGAGACCATAGCATAAGCCTCCAAGCCTCCAAGCCTTCAAGCCCCCTTGAGTGTGCCCCATGCCCCTATTATATAGGAGGGCTCTCAGGTGACTCTTGACTTTCCATTTCCCATGTGTGACCCTTGGATGCATGACCCTAACCTTAACCCTTAAGGTTAGTCCTAACCCATGCTCCACTAGAGCTTGTTCCCATGCTCCCATGCTCACAAGCATAATGTGGGTTAGCCTCCTAGTATATGTACACATAATGTGCATATAACATAGCACACATAATGTACATATAACATACTTCCCCTCTCTCAAAACATTGCACTCTTGCAATGAAAAGGAGAACTGCGTTGAACAATCTCAACCGACTTCCAAGTTGAATCCTCAATTTCCCTATCTTTCCACCTAATTTTAACCTCAGGGATAAGTCAACTACAAAGTTTCCTTTCCCTGAATTCATGTACCTTATCAGGTTCATGTGGAACATAGGATAAATCTTCAACTTCAACGAGTTCTTGAGGAGTAACTGTGTTATCCTCACCTCCCAGATTCCCTTTCAATTTATTGATATGAAAGACTGGATGAACTCTAACATGTGGAGGTAGTTTTAAGCAAACGCAACTGTGCCAATCCGATGTATAACTCGAAAATGGACCACAATATCTAGGAGATAAATTCGAGCATTTTTTCGTTGACAAAGTCTGAGAATCTTTAGGAACATTAAAATAAACCAACGCTCCTGGTTCAAAAGACCAAGATGAGCGTCCCCTATCAGCATAACACCGTGCCCTATCATGAGCACTCCTGATAGAATCCTGAGCTTTGGTCAGCATTTCCTGCATATTACGCAAAAAATCCCTTGATGCATCAAGCTCGATGTCCTTAAGACCGACATCAATAGGTGCCCTGGGTTAATACCCATACATAAGTATGCACGGACTAAAACCAATAGCCGTATATTTAAAACTGTTATAGGAAAATTCCATCATTGGAAGATATTTTTTCCAATATGATGATTTTCTAGAGACATATGCATGAAGCATATCCTCTACAATCTGATTCATACACTCTGTTTGCCCATCAGACTACTGCGGGATGATCAGAGCAATTCACATTCAAAGTAACTTCCTCGTTGTAAACCTTTCGGAATAAAGTAGGAAAGCATGGCATTATAACAGCAGAGACCAGGGATTCATTGGCGCCCTAACATACCCACATGTACATATGGAATAATCGACGTCCCGAGTTACCCATATCAACATAGAGAGTCATCAACGTCTTGATGAGTCATATATGTCCATCCGTAAACAATCAGGTTGACCATATAAATCACCTAAAGTACGGAGCTAGAGAAAGAAATGCCAACAAAGGAAGAATCCAAATTTCCTTATCCGAACATAACAAGATAAACTTGTTTGAACTCTAAAGAAAGAGATTTCAACAAGTGAAAATGCCGACGAGATTACCCTCATCAAAACATGCAGGCTATAGATAAAAGAAATTTATCTTAAGAATGCCCACACTATAACTTCTAGTGAATTTAGAAAATAAGATTGTCTTTGAATGTTGAGGTCAACATGCTAAGTAATGTAAGCAAAGCAACAATCTTGAGCCCAAATTATCCCATAAGATAATATATGTGAGGGATCACTAGCGTCCCATACCACCATGATACCACCCATACATACCTTAATAATTTGAAACTCCCTAGTATGCCATCTAGGAAAATATGAATAAAATCCTGTATAAAAGGAATAAGATGGCCTTATCCAGACTTTCACATACTAAAACCTGTCTCTATATACCTGAGACTACATCAAGGAATAACTCCTTCTGAGGACATCATTAGAAAAGAAATTAAATTATTGGCGCCTTTCTAATGATAACTACCCAAAACACAATAAAGTTAGGATAGAAAAATATCTCACCTAGATATATAAGCAACTAGGTATCCGAGTTGGAATATATACAAGAGTATAAGAAATATACTCCAAAATTATGTGCAAAAAACGAAGGCAAATGCTACCTTCAAGGCACATGAAATTATCCAAAAGATCAAAAGATCCTTATAAAACCATGGATAAAAGCATAGAAGCTCCTTAAATCCATGAAAACCATAGTTGATCATAAAAATCAATGCATACCATCTAATGGACATAAATCATGCCAAAAGAAGCATTAAAATTGGTGGCCTACTCATCAATCCAGAGTATATGAACATTGTGTTGTTCAAATAAAACTCCAAAGTAAGAAAGTGAAACACATGTGTGTAGCACTCAATAAAAAACCCCTAGACACAAGTGATCTAGGTAGCACCTAATGAGTCCATATAAAACTTGGAAAACATCCAATAAAATCCACCAAAACAAACCGATCAATTGACCCATGATAGAGGCTTAAGAAATTAAGCACAAACCACACTTAAAAAGGTGCAAAATAAGTTATCATGGAAAAGTGTCAAAGGCGAAAAACACTTTGAACGTAAATTATAGCCATCAAAAGAAATTCAAGAACATGTCCAAAAAGAATGGCTAAACAATGGTAAAAAATCATGAATACATCGTTTAGAATTAATACAAACATAAATATCCATTAATACGAGATATAATTATAATAATAATATGCGAATAACCCGCATCTATCTAATGTCAGCACGAGAAAACATACTTCAACATTAAATAACCCTCGAAAATATTAAATTCTCGAGAAAAAGAATTATCATGATTTTTTTGTAAATTTTTCCTAATTTTATAGGGCCTCAAAATATAATAATTTTGAATTCCACCAAACCTATCTTATGGTATTCCAAACCTATATTTTTCCAAAAAAAATTTAGCAATTTAATTTGCCAAAATACCATTGATATTTTAAAAATATCAATTTGTAGGATTTCTAAAAATAATATCTATAATATTTCTAATTTTTCATGAGAATCCCATCGTTTACGAAATTTCCAATTTCGTTCGACAATTCTCAAATCGAATGAAAATTTACAATTTTAATGGATTTTTTTAATTTTATGGGTCAAAAATTATATTTTTAAAAGAATTTGAATGGTCGCGAGCGCCCAAATGGACACACCACACATGCCAAACACCAACCCCACATTTTTCCAAAATTTTAAATAACCTTTGTCTAATTTTTCACTAATTTTCAAGAATTTTTTGAAAATTTGACATTACCCCGAACGCATTTAGAATACGAACGGAAAACAATTTCAGAATTCCAACGATTTTCTCAGAATACGGAAAGCCAAAAGTTTTGGGAAAATGAAAAGACAAAAAAAATCAGAATGTGAAAGGTCAAAAGTTTTCGGAATACGGAAGGTCAAAAGTTTTTCCGGAATTCGAATAGCCAAAAGGTTTCGGGAAAACGGAAAGCCAAAGGTTTTCCGGAAGATGAAAAGCCAAAAATTTTCAAGAAGAAATTTTCAGACATTTTTTTCTTCAAATCCCATATTTTTCAGGCTTTTTCCAAGATTTTTTTAAAATAAATTCAAAAGTTTTTTTCAAATAATAAAAAACTTATTTTTTAAAAAAATAAATATAAAATAAAAAAAACTTTAATAAGCTTTTGCATGGGTTTTCATTTTTTCTAAGGGAGGGGCGATTTTTTTTCGTCGGGCTGCAGCGCAGCCCCGTGTCTCTGTGCAAAGAAGGAGAGAGGGAGTAAAAAAAAGATTCTCCTTCTTCTCCCCTCCTTCCTCTCCTTCTCCCTTCCATTCTCTTTCTCCACCCCTCTGTTAATCATAGATTAACTTTAATCTTTGATTAAAGTTTTTAAATTAAACAATACTTAATCATAGTTAACATTAATTATGATCAATGTTTAAAAAAACATTTTTAAGAGAATTTCTCACGAAAAAAAGAAGGAAAAAACATATTTGAGAGGCAGAGAGAGTCCCACGCACACGAGAGAGCATCTCATGCATCGGCACGCTGTCCCCTACTGAATTTCAGTAGAAATTGATAGAAATTTGATCGCATTCCCGCAGAAAAAACCCGTAAAAATGTATAAAAACATATTTTAATCATAAAAAATACTCAAAAAAATCTTGAAAAATTAGGAAAAATTTCTAAAAATTCGGGGAATCTCTTCTACCAAAAATATCCACCATTAAATATGTGGTATTTTTGTAAAAAAATCCATTATTGATTGCTTTTAACCATTAAAAAAAAACATTAACTCACGGAATTCCCCCGCAACATCGATTCGTCCATTGAATTGAAGTAACATGCATTCCAATCGCCATATCGACGATCCACGTGCAGTTTATTAACACAAATCAACAATATAACATTTTATTAGTAAATATTAAAATTTACTTAAAAAAATCAACAACAATTAAATAGAGATTGCTATGATACCACTGTTAAAACCCTAAGATCTCTCTAGATAATTGTTATGCATATAAACATGCATAAATGTGGCATAAACTCAACCACCCAACCAGCCCAAGGGATGCACACATGAATAATAAATGAAATACATCATACCTCTACCTTGATGTCCCATACCATCAAGAGGTATAACTCCAATCCAATAGCATGTAGCTATAGTGTGAAATGGTAAGTGAGTAGATATGGACCTCTACACAAGAGACCATAGCATAAGCCTCCAAGCCTCCAAGCCTCCAAGCGCCCTTGTGAGTGTGCCCCATGCCCCTATTATATAGGAGGGCCCTCAAGTGACTCTTGACTTTCCATTTCCCATGTGTGACCCTTGGATGCCTGACCCTAACCTTAACCCTTAAGGTTAGTCCTAACCCATGCTCCACTAGAGCTTGTTCCCATGCTCCCATGCTCACAAGCCTAATGTGGGTTAGCCTCCTAGTATATGTACACATAATGTGCATATAACATAGCACACATAATGTACATATAACATACTTCCCCTCTCTCAAAACATTGCACTCTTGCAATGAAAAGGAGAACTGCGCTGAATAATCTCAACCGACTCCCAAGTCGAATCCTCAATTTCCCTATCTTTCCACCTAATTTTAACCTCAGGGATAAGTCAACTACAAAGTTTCCTTTCCTTGAATTCATGTACCTTATCAGGTTCATGTGGAACATAGGATAAATCTTCAACTTCAACGAGTTCTTGAGGAGTAACTATGTTATCCTCACCTCCCAGATTCCCTTTCAATCTATTGATATGAAAGACTGGATGAACTCTAACATGTGGAGGTAGTTTTAAGCAAACGCAACCGTGCCAATCCGATGTATAACTCGAAAATGGACCACAATATCTAGGAGATAAATTCGAGCATTTTTCCGTTGACAAAGTCTGAAAAACTTTAGGAACATTAAAATAAACCAACGCTCCTGGTTCAAAAGACCGAGATGAGCGTCCCCTATCAGCATAACACCGTGCCCTATCATGAGCACTCCTGATAGAATCCCGAGCTTTGGTCAGCATTTCCTGCATATTACGCAAAAAATCCCAGACTCCCTTTCAATCTATTGATATGAAAGACTGAATGAACTCTAACATGTGGAGGTAGTTTTAAGTTCAAACGCAACCGTGCCAATCCGCGATGTATAACTCGAAAATGGACCACAATATCTAGGAGATAAATTCGAGCATTTTCCCATTGACAAAGTCTGAGAATCTTTAGGAACATCAAAATAAACCAACGCTCCTGGTTCAAAAGACCGAGATGAGCGTCCCCTATCAGCATAACACCGTGCCCTATCATGAGCACTCTTGATAGAATCCCGAGCTTTGGTCAGCATTTCCTGCATATTATGCAAAAAATCCCTCGATGCATCAAGCTCGATGTCTTTAAGACCAACATCAATAGGTGCCCTGGGTTAATACCCATACATAAGTATGCACGGACTAAAACCAATAGCCGTATATTTAAAACTGTTATAGGCAAATTCCATCATTGGAAGATATTTTTTCCAATATGATGATTTTCTAGAGACATATGCATGAAGCATATCCTCTACAATCTGATTCATACACTCTCTTTGCCCATCAGACTACTGCGGATGATTAGAGCAATTCACATTCAAAGTAACTTCCTCGTTGTAAACCTTTCGGAATAAAGTAGAAAAGCATGGCATTATAACAGCAGAGACCAGGGATTCATTGGCGCCCCGACATACCCACATGTGCATATGGAATAATGGACGTCCCGAGTTACCCATATCAACATAAAGAGTCATCAACGTCTTGATGAGTTACATATGTCCATCCGTAAACAATCAGGTTGACCATATAAATCACCTAAAGTAAGGAGCTAGAGAAAGAAATGCCAACAAAGGAAGAATCCAAATTTCCTTATCCGAACACAACAAGATAAACTTGTTTGAACTCTAAAAAAAGAGATTTCAACAAGTGAAAATGCCGACGAGATTACCCTCATCAAAACATACAGGCTATAGATAAAAGAAATTTATCTAAAGAATGCCCACACTATAACTTCTAGTGAATTTAGAAAATAAGATTGTCTTTGAATGTTGAGATCAACATGCTAAGTGATGTAAGCAAAGCAACAATCTTGAGCCCAAATTATCCCATAAGATAATATATGTGAGGGATCACTAACGTCCCATACCACCATGATACTACCCATACATACCTTAACAATTTGAAACTCCCTAGTATACCGTCTAGGAAAATATGAATAAAATCATGTATAAAAGGAATAAGATGGCCTTATCCAGACTTTCACATACTAAAACCTGTCTCTATATACCTGAGACTACATCAAGGAATAATTCCTTCCGAGTACATCATTAGAAAAGAAATTAAATTATTGGCGCCTTTCTAATGATAACTATCCAAAACACAATAAAGTTAGGATAGAAAAATAACTCACCTAGATATATAAGCAACTAGGTATCCGAGTTGGAATATATACAAGAGTATAAGAAATATACTCCAAAATTATGTGCAAAAAACGAAGGCAAATGCTACCTTCAAGGCACATGAAATTATCCAAAAGATCAAAAGATCCTTATAAAACCATGGATAAAAGCATAGAAGCTCCTTAAATCCATGAAAACCATAGTTAATCATAAAAATCAATGCATACCATCTAATGGACATAAATCATGCCAAAAGAAGCATTAAAATTGGTGGCCAACTCATCAATCCGGAGTATATGAACATTGTGTTGTTCAAATAAAACTCCAAAGTAAGAAAGTGAAACACATGTGTGTAGCACTCAATAAAAAACCCCTAGACACAAGTGATCTAGGTAGCACCTGATGAGTCTATATAAAACTTGGAAAACATCCAATAAAATCCACCAAAACAAACCGATCAATTGACCCATGATAGAGGCTTAAGAAATTAAGCACAAACCACACTTAAAAAAGTGCAAAATAAGTTATCATGGAAAAGTGTCAAAGGTGAAACACACTTTGAACGTAAATTATAGCCATCAAAAGAAATTCAAGAACATGTCCAAAAAGAATGGCTAAACAATGGTAAAAAATCATGAATACATCGTTTAGAATTAATCCAAACATGAATATCCATTAATACGAGGTATAATCGTAATAATAATATGCGAATAACCTGCATCTATCTAATGTCAGCACGAGAAAACATACTTCAACATTAAATAACCCTCGAAAATATTAAATTCTCGAGAAAAAGAATTATCATGATTTTTTCTAAATTTTTCATAATTTTATAGGGCCTCAAAATATAATAATTTTGAATTCCACCAAACCTATCTTATGGTATTCCAAACCTATATTTTTTCAGAAATTTTTTAGCAATTTAGTTTGCCAAAATACCATTGATATTTTAAAAATACCAATTTTTAAGATTTCTAAAAATAATATCTAGAATATTCCTAATTTTTCATGAGAATCCCATCGTTCACGAAATTTCCAATTTCATCCGACAATTCTTAAATCCAATGAAAATTTACAATTTTAATAGATTTTTTAAATTTTATGGATCAAAAAATATATTTTTAAAAGAATTTGAATGGTCGCTAGCGCCCAAATGGACACACCACATGCCAAACACCAACCCCACATTTTTTAAAATTTAAAATAACCATTGTCTAATTTTTCACTAATTTTCAGGAATTTCTTGAAAATTTGAAATTACCCCGAACACATTTAGAATACGAACGGAAAACAGTTTGAGAATTCCAACGATTTTCTTGGAATACGGAAAGCCAAAAGTTTTGGGAAAATGAAAAGACAAAAAAAATCGGAATGTGAAAGGTCAAAAGTTTTCGGAATACGAAAGGTCAAAAGTTTTTCCGAAATTCGGAAAGCCAAAAGGTTTCGGGAAAACGGAAAGCCAAAGGTTTTCCGGAAGATGAAAAGCCAAAAATTTTCAAGAAGAAATTTTCAGAGATTTTTTTCCTCAAATCCTATATTTTTCAGGCTTTTTCCAATATATTTTTTTGAAATAAATTCAAAAGTTTTTTTCAAATAATAAAAATATATTTTTTAAAAAAAATTAAAAAAACTTTAATAAGCTTTTGCATGGGTTTTGATTTTTTCTAAGGGAGGGGCGATTTTTTTTCGTCGGGCTGTTGCAGCGCAGCCCTGTGTCTGCGCGCAAAGAAGGAGAGAGGGAGTAAAAAAAAGATTCTCCTTCTTCTCCCCTCTTTCCTTTCCTTCTCCCTTCCATTCTCTTTCTCCTCCCCTATGTTAATCACAGATTAACTTTAATCTTTGATTAAAGTTTTTTAATTAAACAATACTTAATCATAATTAACATTAATTATGATCAATGTTTAAAAAATCATTTTTAAGAGAATTTCTCACGGAAAAAAGAAGGAAAAAACTGATTTGAGAGGCGGAGAGAGTCCCACGCACACGGGAGAGCATCTCATGCATCAACACACTGTCCCCTACTGAATTTCAGTAGAAATTGATAAAAAATTTGATCGCATTCTCGCAGAAAAAAGTCACAAAAATGTATAAAAATACATTTTTAATCATAAAAATGCTCAAAAAAATCCTAAAAAATTAGAAAAAAATTCTAAAAATTCAAGGAATCCATTCTACCAAAAATATCCACCATAACATATGTGGTATTTTTGTAAAAAATTCCCTTAATGCTTGATTTTAACCATAAAAAATAGGAAAAAATAGCATTAACTCATGGAATTCCCCCGCAACATCGATTCGAATTGAAGTAACACGCATTCCAATCGCCATATCGACGATCCACGTGCAATTCATCCAACACAAATCAAATATATAACATTTTATTAGTAAATATTAAAATTTACTAAAAAAAATCAACAACAATTAAATAGAGATTGCTCTGATACCACTGTTAAAATCCTAAGATCTCTCTAGATAACTGTTATGCATATAAACATGCATAAATCAGGCATAAACTCAACCACCCAATCACCCCCGAGCCCAAGGGATGCACACATGAATAATAAATGAAATACATCATACCTCTACCTTGATGTCCCATACCATCAAGAGGTATAACTCCAATCCAATAGCATGTAGCTTTAGTGTGAATTGGTAAGTGAGTAGATATGGACCTCTACACAAGAGACCATAGCATAAGCCTCCAAGCCTCCAAGCGCCCTTGAGTGTGCCCCATGCCCCTATTATATAGGAGGGCCCTCAAGTGACCCTTGACTTTCCATTTCCCATGTGTGACCCTTGGATGCCTGACCCTAACCTTAACCCTTAAGGTTAGTCCTAACCCATGCTCCACTAGAGCTTGTTCCCATGCTCCCATGCTCACAAGCCTAATGTGGGTTAGCCTCCTAGTATATGTACACATAATGTGCATATAACATAGCACACATAATGTACATATAACATACTTTCCCTCTCTCAAAACATTGCACTCTTGCAATGAAAAGGAGAACTGCGCTAAACAATCTCAACCGACTCCCAAGTCGAATCCTCAATTTCCCTATCTTTCAACCTAATTTTAACCTCAGGGACTACAAAGTTTCCTTTCCTTGAATTCATGTACATTATCAGGTTCATGTGGAACATAGGATAAATCTTCAACTTCAACGAGTTCTTGAGGAGTAACTGTGTTATCCTCACCTCCCAGATAGATACGTATCTCTTTTTGTTCTAGTTATTACTTTTTAATGTAGATCCTTCATAGGGGATGATATCAATGTTTTTTTGGTGCCAATCCGATGTATAACTCGAAAATGGACCACAATATCTAGGAGATAAATTCCAGCATTTTCCCATTGACAAAGTCTGAGAATCTTTAGGAACATTAAATTAAACCAACGCTCCTGATTCAAAAGACCAAGATGAGCGTCCCCTATCAGCATAACACCGTGCCCTATCATTAGCACTCCTGATAGAATCCCGAGCTTTGGTAAACATTTCCTGCATATTACGCAAAAAATCCCTCGATGCATCAAGCTCGATGTCCTTAAGACCGACATCAATAGGTGCCCTGGGTTAATACCCATACATAAGTATGCACGGACTAAAACCAATAGCCGTATATTTAAAACTGTTATAGGCAAATTCCATCATTGGAAGATATTTTTCCCAATATGATGATTTTCTAGAGACATATGCATGAAGCATATCCTCTACAATCTGATTCATACACTCTGTTTGCCCATCAGACTACTGCGGGATGATCAGAGCAATTCACATTCAAAGTAACTTCCTCGTTGTGAACCTTTCGGAATAAAGTAGGAAAGCATGGCATTATAACAGCAGAAACCAGGGATTCATTGGCGCCCCGATATACCCACATCTGCATATGGAATAATCGACGTCCCGAGTTACCCATATCAACATAGAGAGTCATCAACGTCTCGACGAGTCACATATGTCCATCCGTAAACAATCAGGTTGACCATATAAATCACCTAAAGTACGGAGCTGGAGAAAGAAATGCCAACAAAGGAAGAATCCAAATTTCCTTATCCGAACACAAGATAAACTTGTTTGAACTCTAAAGAAAGAGATTTCAAGAAGTGAAAATGCCGACGAGATTACCCTCATCAAAACATGCAGGCTATAGATAAAAGAAATTTATTTAAAGAATGCCCACACTATAACTTCTAGTGAATTTAGAAAATAAGATTGTCTTTGAATGTTGAGGTCAACATGCTACGTGATGTAAGCAAAGCAACAATCTTGAGCCCAAATTATCCCATAAGATAATATATGTGAGGGATCACTAGCGTCCCATACCACCATGATACCACCCAAACATACCTTAACAATTTGAAACTCCTTAGTATGCCGTCTAGGAAAATATGAATAAAATCCTGTATAAAAGGAATAAGATGGCCTTATCCAGACTTTCACATACTAAAACCTGTCTCTATATACCTGAGACTACATCAAGGAATAACTCCTTCCGAGTACATCATTAGAAAAGAAATTAAATTATTGGCGCCTTTCTAATGATAACTACCCAAAACACAATAAAGTTAGGATAGAAAAATAACTCACCTAGATATATAAGCAACTAGGTATCCGAGTTGGAATATATACAAGAGTATAAGAAATATACTCCAAAATTATGTGTAAAAAACGAAGGCAAATGCTACCTTCAAGGCACATAAAATTATCCAAAAGATCAAAAGATCCTTATAAAACCATGGATAAAAGCATAGAAGCTCCTTAAATCCATGAAAACCATAGTTGATCATAAAAATCAATGCATACCATCTAATGGACATAAATCATGCCAAAATAAGCATTAAAATTGGTGGCCAACTCATCAATCCGGAGTATATGAACATTGTGTTGTTCAAATAAAACTCCAAAGTAAGAAAGTGAAACACATGTGTAGCACTCAATAAAAAACCCCTAGACACAAGTGATCTAGGTAGCACCTGATGAGTCCATATAAAACTTGGAAAACATCCAATAAAATCCACCAAAACAAACCGATCAATTGACCCATGAGATAATGGCTTAAGAAATTAAGCACAAACCACAGTTAAAAAAGTGCAAAATAAGTTATCATGGAAAAGTGTCAAAGGTGAAACACACTTTGAACGCAAATTATAGCCATCAAAAGAAATTCAAGAACATGTCCAAAAAGAATGGCTAAACAATGGTAAAAAATCATGAATACATCGTTTAGAATTAATCCAAACATAAATATCCATTAATACAAGGTATAATCATAATAATAATATGCGAATAACCCGCATCTATCTAATGTCAGTACGAGAAAACATACTTCAATATTAAATAACCCTCGAAAATATTAAACTCTCGAGAAAAAGAATTATCATGATTTTTCTAAATTTTTTCTAATTTTATAGGGCCTCAAAATATAATAATTTTGAATTCCACCAAACCTATCTTATGGTATTCCAAACCTATATTTTTCTAAAAAAAATAGCAATTTAATTTGCCAAAATACCATCGATATTTTAAAAATACCAATTTTTAGGATTTCTAAAAATAATATCTAGAATATTCTTAATTTTTTCTGAGAATCCCATCGTTCACGAAATTTCCAATTTCGTCTGACAATTCTCAAATCCAATGAAAATTTACAATTTTAATGGATTTTTTTAAATTTTTAGGTCAAAAATATATATTTTGAAAGGAATTTGAATGGTCGCGGGGCGCCCAAATGGACACACCACATGCCAAACACCAACCCCACATTTTTCCAAAATTTAAAATAACCTTTGTCTAATTTTTTCACTAATTTTCAAGAATTCTTTGAAAATTTTAAATTACCCCGAACGCATTTAGAATACAAACGGTAAAAAAAAATCAGAATTCCAACGGTTTTCTCGGAATACGGAAAGCCAAAAGTTTTGGGAAAATGAAAAGACAAAAAAAATCGGAATGTGAAAGCTCAAAAGTTTTCGGAATACGGAAGGTCAAAAGTTTTTCCGGAATTCGGAAAGCCAAAAGGTTTCGGGAAAACGGAAAGCCAAAGGTTTTTCGGAAGATGAAAAGCCAAAATTTTTCAAGAAGCAATTTTCAGACATTTTTTCCCTCAAATCCCATATTTTTCAGGCTTTTTCCAAGATTTTTTTTGAAATAAATTCAAAAGCTTTTTTCAAATAATAAAAAATATATTTTTTTTTAAAAAAATAAAAAACTTTAATAAGCTTTTGCATGGGTCAATTGATGAGTTTGTTTTGGTGGATTTTATTGGATGTTTTCCAAGTTTTATATGGACTCATCAGGTGCTACCTAGATCACTTGTGTTTAGGGGTTTTTTATTGAGTGCTACACACATGTGTTTCACTTTCTTACTTTGGAGTTTTATTTGAACAACACAATGTTCATATACTCCAGATTGATGAGTTGGCCACCAATTTTAATGCTTCTTTTGGCATGATTTATGTCCATTAGATGGTATGCATTGATTTTTATGATCAACTATGGTTTTCATGGATTTAAGGAGCTTCTATGCTTTATGGTTTTGATTTTTTCTAAGGGAGGGGCGATTTTTTTTCGTCGGGCTGCAGCGTAGCCCCGTGTCTGTGCGCAAAGAAGGAGAGAGGGAGTAAAAAAAGATTCTCCTTCTTCTCCCCTCTTTCCTTTCCTTCTCCCTTCCATTCTCTTTCTCCTCCCCTCTGTTAATCACAAATTAACTTTAATCTTTGATTAAAGTTTTTTAATTAAACAATACTTAATCATAGTTAATATTAATTATGATCAATGTTAAAAAAATCATTTTTAAGAGAATTTCTCGCAAAAAAAAGAAGGAAAAAATAGATTTGAGAGGCGGAGAGAGTCCCACGCACACGGGAGAGCATCTCATGCATCAACACGCTGCCCTCTACTGAATTTCAGTAGAAATTGATAGAAATTTGATCGCATTCTCGCAGAAAAAACCCGTAAAAATATATAAAAATATATTTTTAATCATAAAAATGCTCAAAAAATTCCTTAGAAATTAGAAAAAAATTCTAAAAATTCGGGGAATCCATTCTACCAAAAATATCCACCATAAAATATGTGGTATTTTTGTAAAGAATTCCATTAATGCTTGATTTTAACCATAAAAAATAGAAAAAAATAGCATTAACTCATGGAATTCCCCCGCAACATCGATTCGTCCATTGAATTAAAGTAACACGCATTCCAATCGCCATATCGACGATCCACGTGCAATTCATTAACACAAATCAACAATATAACATTTTATTAGTAAATATTAAAATTTACTAAAAAAAATCAACAACAATTAAATAGAGATTGCTCTGATACCACTGTTAAAACCCTAAGATCTCTCTAGATAATTGTTATGCATAAACATGCATAAATCAGGCATAAACTCAACCACCCAACCACCGCCGAGCCCAAGGGATGCACACATGAATAATAAATGAAATACATCATACCTCTACCTTGATGTTCCATACCATCAAGAGGTATAACTCCAATCCAATAGCATGTAGCTATAGTGTGAAAGGGAGATGAGTAGATATGGACCTCTACACAAGAGACCATAGCATAAGCCTCCAAGCCTCCAAGTCTCCAAGCGCCCTGTGCCCCATGCCCCTATTATATAGGAGGGCCCTCAAAGTGACTCTTGACTTTCCATTTCCCATGTGTGACCCTTGGATGCCTGACCCTAACCTTAACCCTTAAGGTTAGTCCTAACCCATGCTCCACTAGAGCTTGTTCCCATGCTCCCATGCTCACAAGCCTAATGTGGGTTAGCCTCCTAGTATATGTACACATAATGTGCATATAACATAGCACACATAATGTACATATAACATACTTTCCCTCTCTCAAAACATTGCACTCTTGCAATGAAAAGGAGAACTGCACTGAACAATCTCAACCGACTCCCAAGTCGAATCCTCAATTTCCCTATCTTTCCACCTAATTTTAACCTCAGGGATAAGTCAACTACAAAGTTTCCTTTCCCTGAATTCATGTACCTTATCAGGTTCATGTGGAACATAGGATAAATCTTCAACTTCAACGAGTTCTTGAGGAGTAACTGTGTTATCCTCACCTCCCAGATTCCCTTTCAATCTATTGATATGAAAGACTGGATGAACTCTAACATGTGGAGGTAGTTTTAAGCAAACGCAACCGTGCCAATCCGCCGATGTATAACTCGAAAATGGACCACAATATCTAGGAGATAAATTCGAGCATTTTTCCGTTGACAAAGTCTGAGAATCTTTAGGAACATTAAAATAAACCAACGCTCCTGGTTCAAAAGACCGAGATGAGCGTCCCCTATCAGCATAACACCGTGCCCTATCATGAGCACTCCTGATAGAATCCTGAGCTTTGGTCAGCATTTCCTGCATATTACACAAAAAATCCATCGATGCATCAAGCTCGATGTCCTTAAGACCGACATTAATAGGTGCCCTGGGTTAATAACCATACATAAGTATGCACGGACTAAAACCAATAGCCGTATATTTAAAACTGTTATAGGCAAATTCCATCATTGGAAGATATTTTTTTCAATATGATGATTTTCTAGAGACATATGCATGAAGCATATCCTCTACAATCTGATTCATACACTCTGTTTGCCCATCAGACTACTGCGGGATGATCAGAGCAATTCACATTCAAAGTAACTTCCTCGTTGTAAACCTTTCGGAATAAAGTAGGAAAGCATGGCATTATAACAGCAGAGACCAGGGATTCATTGGCACCCCGACATACCCACATCTGCATATGGAATAATCGACGTCATGAGTTACCCATATCAATATAGAGAGTCATCAACGTCTCGATGAGTCACATATGTCCATCCGTAAACAATCAGGTTGACCATATAAATCACCTAAAGTACGGAGCTAGAGAAAGAAATGCCAACAAAGAAAGAATCCAAATTTCCTTATCCGAACACAACAAGATAAACTTGTTTGAACTCTAAAGAAAGAGATTTCAACAAGTGAAAATGCCGACGAGATTACCCTCATCAAAACATGTAGGCTATAGATAAAAGAAATTTATCTAAAGAATGCCCACACTATAACTTCTAGTGAATTTAGAAAATAAGATTGTCTTTGAATGTTGAGGTCAACATGCTAAGTGATGTAAGCAAAGCAACAATCTTGAGCCCAAATTATCCCATAAGATAATATATGTGAGGGATCACTAGCGTCCCATACCACCATGATACCACCCATACATACCTTAACAATTTGAAACTCCTTAGTATGCCGTCTAGGAAAATATGAATAAAATCCTGTATAAAAGGAATAAGATGGCCTTATCCAGACTTTCACATACTAAAACCTGTCTCTATATACCTGAGACTACATCAAGGAATAACTCCTTCTGAGTACATCATTAGAAAAGAAATTAAATTATTGGCGCCTTTCTAATGATAACTACCCAAAACACAATAAAGTTAGGATAGAAAAATATCTCACCTAGATATATAAGCAACTAGGTATCCGAGTTGGAATATATACAAGAGTATAAGAAATATACTCCAAAATTATGTGCAAAAAACGAAGGCAAATGCTACCTTCAAGGCACATGAAATTATCCAAAAGATCAAAAGATCCTTATAAAACCATGGATAAAAGCATAGAAGCTCCTTAAATCCATGAAAACCATAGTTGATCATAAAAATCAATGCATGGACATAAATCATGCCAAAAGAAGCATTAAAATTGGTGGCCAACTCATCAATCCGGAGTATATGAACATTGTGTTGTTCAAATAAAACTCCAAAGTAAGAAAGTGAAACACATGTGTGTAGCACTCAATAAAAAACCCCTAGACACAAGTGATCTAGGTAGCACCTGATGAGTCCATATAAAACTTGGAAAACATCCAATAAAATCCACCAAAACAAACTGATCAATTGACCCATGCAAAAGCTTATTAAAGTTTTTTAATTTTTTTTTAAAAAAAATATGTTTTTTATTATTTAAAAAAAAGCTTTTGAATTTATTTAAAAAAAATCTTGGAAAAAGCCTGAAAAATATGGGATTTGAGGAAAAAAATGTCTGAAAATTGCGTCTTGAAATTTTTTGGCTTTTCATCTTCCGGAAAACCTTTGGCTTTCCGTTTTCCCGAAACCTTTTGGCTTTCCAAATTCTGGAAAAACTTTTGACCTTCCGTATTCCGAAAACTTTTGACCTTTCACATTCCAAATTTTTTTTTGTGTGCGTGCAAAGAAGGAGAGAGGGAGTAAAAAAAAGATTCTCCTTCTTCTTCCCTCTTTCTCCTACTCCCTTCCATTCTCTTTCTCCTCCCCTCTGTTAATCATAGATTAACTTTAATCTTTGATTAAAGTTTTTTAATTAAATAATACTTAATCATAATTAACATTAATTATAATCAATGTTTTAAAAATCAATTTTAAGAGAATTTCTCATGGAAAAAAGAAGAAAAAAACTGATTTGAGAGACGAAGAGAGTCCCACGCACACGGGAGAGCATCTCATGCATCAACACACTGTCCCCTATTGTATTTCAGTAGAAATTGATAGAAATTTGATCACATAAAAAACCCGCAAAAATGTTTAAGCAAAAATGTATAAAAATACATTTTTAATCTATAAGAATGCTCAAAAAATTCCTTAAAAATTAGAAAAAAATTCTAAAAATTCAGGGAATCCATTCTACCAAAATTTTAACCATAAAAAATAGAAAAAAATAGCATTAACTCACCGAATTCCCCCGCAAAATTGATTCGTCCATTGAATTGAAGTAACACGCATTCCAATTACCATATCGACGATCCACGTGCAATTCATCAACACAAATCAACAATATAATATTTTATTAGTAAATATTAAAATTTACATAAAAAATCAACAACAATTAAATAGATATTGCTCTGATACCACTGTTAAAACCCTAAGATCTCTCTAGATAATTGTTATGCATAAACATGCATAAATCAGGCATAAACTCAACCACAAGCCTAAGGGATGCACACATGAATAATAAATGAAATACATCATACCTCTACCTTGATGTCCAATACCATCAAGAGGTATAACTCCAATCCAATAGCATGTAGCTATAGTGTGAAATGGTAAGTGAGTAGATATGGACCTCTACACAAGAGACCATAGCATAAGCCTCCAAGCCTCCAAGCCTCCAAGCCCCCTTGAGTGTGCCCCATGCCCCTATTATATAGGAGGGCCCTCAAGTGACTCTTGACTTTCCATTTCCAATGTGTGACCCTTTGTTAAAACCCTAAGATCTCTCTAGATAATTGTTATGCATAAACATGCATAAATCAGGCATAAACTCAACCACCCAACCACCCCCGAGCCCAAGGGATGCACACATGAATCATAAATGAAATACATCATACCTCTACCTTGATGTCCCATACCATCAAGAGGTATAACACAATCCAATAGCATGTAGCTAAAGTGTGAAATGGTAGATGAGTAGATATGGATCTCAACACAAGAGACCATAGCATAAGCCTCAAGCTTCCTAGCCTCCAAGCCCCCTTGAGTGTGCCCCATGCCCCTATTATATAGGAGGGCCCTCAAGTGACTCTTGACTTTCCATTTCTCATGTGTGACCCTTGGATGCCTGACCCTAACCTTAAACCTTAAGGTTAGTCCTAATCCATGCTCCACTAGACCTTGTTTCCATGCTCCCATGCTCACAAGTCTAATGTGGGTTAGCCTCCTAGTATATGCACACATAATGTGTATATAACATAGCACACATAATATACATATAACATACTTCCCCTCTCTCAAAACATTACACTCTTGCAATGAAAAGAAGGAGAACTACGTTGAACAATCTCAATCAACTCCCAAGTCAAATTCTCAATTTCCCTATCTTTCCACCTAATTTTAACCTCAGGGATTAGTCAACTACAAAGTTTCCTTTCCCTGAATTCAAGTACCTTATCAGGTTCATGTGGAACATAGGATAATTCATCGACTTCAACGAGTTCTTGAGGAGTGACTGTGTCATCCTCACCTCCCAGTTTCCCTTTCAATCTATCGATATGAAAGACTGGATGAACTCTAACAATTGGAGATAGTTTTAGTTCATACGCAATCGTGCCAATCCGATATATAACTCGAAATGGACCACAATATCTAGGAGATAAATTCGAGCATTTTTCCATTGACAAAGTCTGAAAATCTTTAGGAACATTAAAATAAACCAACGCTCATGGTTCAAAAGACCGAGATGAGCGTCCCCTATCAGCATAAAACCGTGCCCTATCATGAGCCCTCCTGATAGAATCCCGAGCTTCGGTTAGAATTTCCTACATATCTCGCAAGAAATCCCTCGATGCATCAAGCTCGATGTGCCCTGAGTTGATACCCATACATAAGTATGCACGGACTAAAATAATAGCCGTAAATTTAGAACTGTTATAGGCAAATTCCATCATTGGAAGATATTTCCCAATATGATGATTTTCTAGAGACATGCACGAAGCATATCCTCTACAATCTGATTCATACACTCTGTTTGCCCACCATCAGACTACTGCGGATGATCAGAACAATTCACATTCAAAGTAACTTTTTCGTTGTAAACCTTTCGGAATAAAGTAGGAAAGCATGGCATTATAACAGCAGAAACCAGGGATTCATCAGCGCCCCGACATACCCACATCTGCATATGGAATAATCGACGTCTCGAGTTACCCATATCAACATAGAGTGTCATCAACGTCTCGATGAGTCACATATGTCCATCCGTAAACCTATCAAGTTGATTGTGTAAATCACCTAAAGTACGGAACTAGAGAAAGAAATGCCAACAAAGGAAGAATCCAAATTTCCTTATCCGAACACAACAAGATAAACTTGTTTGAACTCTAAAGAAAGAGATTTCAACAAGTGAAAATGCCAATGAGATTACCCTCATCAAAACATGCAAGCTATAGATAAAAGAAATTTATCTAGAGAATGCCCACAATATAACTTCTAGTGAATTTAGAAAATAAGATTGTCTTTGAATGTTGAAGTCAACATGCTAAGTGATGTAAGCAAAGCAACAATCTTTAGCCCAAATTATCCCATAAGATAATATATGTGAGAGATCCCTAGCGTCCCATTCCACCATGATACCACCCATACATACCTTAACAATTTGAAACTCCCTAGTATGCTGTCTAGGAAATATGAATAAAATCATGTATAAAAGGAATAAGATGGCCTTATCCATACTTCCACATACTAAACCTATCTCTATATACTTGAGACTACATCAAGGAATAAATCCTTCTGAGTACATCATTAGAAAAGAAATTGAATTATTGGTACCTTTCTAATGATAACTACCCAAAACACAATAAAGTTAGGGTAGAAAAATAACTCGCCTAGATATATAAGCAACTAGGTATCCGAGTTGGAATATGTACAAGAGTAAAAAATATACTCCAAAATTACATGCAAAAAACGAAGGCAAATGCTACCCTCAAAGCACATGTAGATATTCAAAAGATCAAAAGATCCTTCTAAAACCATGGATAAAAGCATAGAAGCTCCTTCAATCCATAAATAACATAGTTGATCATAAAAAACAATGCATATCATCTGGTGGACATTTAATCATGCCAAAAGAAGCATTGAAATTGGTGGCCAACTCATCAATCCAGAGTATATGAACGTTGTGTTGTTCAAATAAAACTCCAAAGTAAGAAAGTGAAACACATGTGTGTAGCACTCAATAAAAAAACCCTAGACACAAGTGATCTAGGCAGAACCTGATGAGTCCATATAAAACTTGGAAAACATCCAATTGAAATCCACCAAAATAAACCGATCAACTAACCCATGATAGAGTTAGTCTTAGGCTTAAGAAATTAAGCACATCCACACTTTAATAAGTGTAAAATAAATTATCATGGAAAAGTGTCAAAGGTGAAACACACTTTGAACGTAAATTATAGCCATCAAAAGAAATTAAGGAACATGTCCAAAAAGAATGGCTAAATAATGGTAAAAAATCATGAATAGATCGTTTAGAATTAAACCAAACAAAAATATCCATTAATACGAGGTATAATCGTATTAATAATATGCGAATAACTCGCATCGATCTAATGTCAGCACGAGAAAACGTACTTCAATATTAAATAACCCTCGAAAATATTAAATTCTCGAGAAAAAGAATTATCATGATTTTTTTCTAAATTTTTCTAATATAATAGGGTCTCAAAATATAATTCCACCAAACCTATCTCATGGCATTCCAAACCTATATTTTTCCAGAAAATTTTCAGCAATTTAATTTGCCAAAATACCATTGATATTTTAAATACCAATTTTTAGGATTTCTAAAAATAATTTCTAGAAATTTTCTAATTTTTTTCGAGAATCCCATCGTTCACGAAATTTCCAATTCCGCCCGACAATTCTCAAATCCAATGAAAATTTACAATTTTAATGGATTTTTCTAATTTTCTGGATCGAAAAATATAATTTTAAAGGAATTTGAATGGTCACGGGCGCCCGAATGGACACACCACATGCCAAACACCAACCCCACATTTTCCCAAAATTTAAAATAACCTTTGTCTTATTTTCCACTAATTTTCAGGAATTTTTTGAAATTTTTAATCAACCTCGAACGCATTTAGAATACAAACGGTCAAAAAATTTCAGAATTCCAACGGTTTTCCCGGAATACAGAAAGCCAAAAGTTTTGGGAAAATGAAAAGACAAAAAAATCGGAATGTGAAAGGTCAAAGGTTTCCCGAATACGGAAGGTCAAAAGTTTTTCCAGAATTCGGAAAGCCAAAAGGTTTCGGGAAAACGGAAAGCCAAAGGTTTTTCGGAAGATGAAAAGCCAAAATTTTTCAATAAGAAATTTCCAGGAATTTTTCAGAGATTTTTTAATCTCAAATTCCAATTTTTCTGAATTTTTTCAGGCTTTTTCTAAGCTTTTTTTCTGAAATATTATCAAAAGCTTTTTTAAAAAAATAAAAAACTCATTTTTTTAAAAAAATTAAAAAAATTTAAAAAATAAGCTTTTTTAAGCTAATTAGCATTTTGATTTTTTCATGGGGGGGGCGTTTTTTTTTCGCCCGGCTGCAACGCGCAGCCCCCCCCCGCCTGTGCGCAGAAAAAACTGAGAGGGAGGGAGAGAAACTCCCTCCTCTCCTTCTTCTCCCTTCTTTCCTCTCCCTCTTCTTCCTTCCATTCTCTTTCCTCCTCCCTTCTCTGTTAATCATAGATTAACTTAATCCTTTGATTAACTTTTTAATTAAACATATCTTAATCATAATTATCATTAATTATGATTAATGTTTAAAAAAATCATTTTAAAGAGATTTTCTCACGGAAAAGAGAAGGAAAAATCAGATTTGAGAGGCGGAGAGAGTCCCACACACACGGGAGAGCATCTTATACATCAACACGCTGTCGCCTACTGAATTTCAGTAGAAATTGACAGAAATTTGATCGCATTCCCGCGGAAAAAACCCGTAAAAAATATATAAAAATATATTTTAAATCAAAAAAATACTCAAAAAATTCCTAAAAAATTAGGAAAACATTTCTAAAAATTCTAGAAATTTAGGGAATCCATTCTACAAAAATATCCACCATAAAATCTATGGTATTTTTGTAAAATTTCCAATGCTTGATTTTAACCATAAAAAATAGAGAAAAATAGCATTAACTCACGGTATTCCCCCGCAACATTGATTCGTCCATTGAATTGTAGTTATACACATTCCAATCACCATATCGATGATCCACGTGCAATTCATCAATACAAATCAACAAAAAATAACATTTTATTAGTAAATATTAAAATTTACTAAAAAAATCAACAACAATTAAATAGAGATTGCTCTGATATCACTGTTAAAACCCTAAGATCTCTCTAGATAATTGTTATGCAGAAACATGCATAAATCAGGCATAAACTCAACCATCCAACCACCCCCGAGCCCAAGGAATGCACACATGAATCATAAATGAAATACATCATACCTCTACCTTGATGTCCCATACCATCAAGAGGTATAACACAATCCAATAGCATGTAGCTAAAGTGTGAAATGGTAGATGAGTAGATATGGATCTCAACACAAGAGACCATAGCATAAGCCTCAAGCTTCCTAGCCTCCAAGCCCCCTTGAGTGTGCCCCATGCCCCTATTATATAGGAGGACCCTCAAGTGACTCTTGACTTTCCATTTCTCATGTGTGACCCTTGGATGCCTAACCCTTACCTTAAACCTTAAGGTTAGTCCTAACCCATGCTCCACTAGACCTTGTTCCCATGCTCCGATGCTCACAAGTCTAATGTGGGTTAGCCTCCTAGTATATGCACACATAATGTGTATATAACATAGCACACATAATGTACATATAACACCCTTGGATGCCTGACCCTAACCTTAACCCTTAAGGTTAGTCCTAACCCATGCTCCACTAGAGCTTGTTCCCATGCTCCCATGCTCACAAGCCTAATGTGGGTTAGCCTCCTAGTATATGTACACATAATGTGCATATAACATAGCACACATAATGTACATATAACATACTTCCCCTCTCTCAAAACATTGCACTCTTGCAATGAAAAGGAGAACTGCGCTGAACAATCTCAACCGACTCCCAAGTCGAATCCTCAATTTTCCTATCTTTTCACCTAATTTTAACCTCAGGGATAAGTCAACTACAAAGTTTCCTTTCCCTGAATTCATGTACCTTATCAGGTTCATGTGGAACATAGGATAAATCTTCAACTTCAACGAGTTCTTGACGAGTAACTGTGTTATCCTCACCTCCCAGACTCCCTTTCAATCTATTGATATGAAAGACTGGATGAACTCTAACATGTGGAGGTAGTTTTAAGTTCAAACGCAACCGTGCCAATCCGATGTATAACTCGAAAATGGACCACAATATCTAGGAGATAAATTCAAGCATTTTCCCATTGACAAAGTCTAAGAATCTTTAGGAACATTAAAATAAACCAACGCTCCTGATTCAAAAGACCGAGATGAGCGTCCCCTATCAGCATAACACCGTGCCCTATCATCAGCACTCCTGATAGAATCTCGAGCTTTGGTCAGCATTTCCTGCATATTACGAAAAAAATCCCTCGATGCATCAAGCTCGATGTCCTTAAGACTGACATCAATAGGTGCCCTGGGTTAATACCCATACATAAGTATGCACGGACTAAAACCAATAGCCGTATATTTAAAACTGTTTTATAGGCAAATTCAATAATTGAAAGATATTTTTCCCAATATGATGATTTTCTAGAGACATATGCATGAAGCATATCCTTTACAATCTGATTCATACACTCTCTTTGCCCATCAGACTACTGCGGATGATCAGCGCAATTCACATTCAAAGTAACTTCCTCGTTGTAAACCTTTTGGAATAAAGTAGGAAAGCATGGCATTATAACAGCAGAGACCAGGGATTCATTGGCGCCCCGACATACCCACATCTGCATATGGAATAATCGACGTCCCGAGTTACCCATATCAACATAGAGAGTCATCAACGTCTCGATGAGTCACATATGTCCATCCGTAAATAATCAGGTTGACTATATAAATCACCTAAAGTACGGAGCTAGAGAAAGAAATGCCAACAAAGGAAGAATCCAAATTTCCTTATGCGAACACAACAAGATAAACTTGTTTGAACTCTAAAGAAAGAGATTTCAACAAGTGACAATGCCAACGAGATTACCCTCATCAAAACATGCATGCTATAGATAAAAGAAATTTATCTAAAGAATGCCCACACTATAACTTCTAGTGAATTTAGAAAATAAGATTGTCTTTTAATGTTGAGGTCAACATGCTAAGTGATGTAAGCAAAGCAACAATCTTGAGCCCAAATTATCCCATAAGATAATATATGTGAGGGATCACTAACATCCCATACCACCATGATACCACCCATACATACCTTAACAATTTGAAACTCCCTAGTATGTCGTCTAAGAAAATATGAATAAAATCCTGTATAAAAGGAATAAGATGGCCTAATCCAGACTTTCACATACTTAAACCTGTCTCTATATACCTGAGACTACATCAAGGAATAACTCCTTCCGAGTACATCATTAGAAAAGAAATTAAATTATTGGCACCTTTCTAATGATAACTACCCAAAACACAATAAAGTTAGGATAGAAAAATAACTCACCTAGATATATAAGCAACTAGGTATCCGAGTTGGAATATATACAAGAGTATAAGAAATATACTCCAAAATTATGTGCAAAAAACGAAGGCAAATGCTACCTTGAGGGCACATGAAATTATCCAAAAGATCAAAAGATCCTTATAAAACCATGGATAAAAGCATAGAAGCTCCTTAAATCCATGAAAACCATAGTTGATCATAAAAATCAATGCATACCATCTAATGGACATAAATCATGCCAAAAGAAGCATTAAAATTGGTGGCCTACTCATCAATCCGGAGTATATGAACATTGTGTTGTTCAAATAAAACTCCAAAGTAAGAAAGTGAAACACATGTGTGTAGCACTCAATAAAAAACCCCTAGACACAAGTGATCTAGGTAGCACCTGATGAGTCCATGTAAAACTTGGAAAACATCCAATAAAATCCACCAAAACAAACCGATCAATTGACCCATGATAGAGGCTTAAGAAATTAAGCATAAACCACACTTAAAAAAGTGCAGAATAAGTTATCATGGAAAAGTGTCAAAGGTGAAACACACTTTGAACGCAAATTATAGCCATCAAAAGAAATTCAAGAACATGTCCAAAAAGAATGGCTAAACAATGGTAAAAAATCATGAATACATCGTTTAGAATTAATCCAAACATAAATATCCATTAATACGAGGTATAATCGTATTAATAATATACGAATAACCCGCATCTATCTAATGTCAGCACGAGAAAACATACTTCAACATTAAATAACCCTCGAAAATATTAAATTCTTGAGAAAAAGAATTATCATGATTTTTTCTAAATTTTTTCTAATTTTATAGGGCCTCAAAATATAATAATTTTGAATTCCACCAAACCTATCTTATGGTATTCCAAACCTATATTTTTCCAAAAATTTTTTAGCAATTTAATTTGCCAAAATACCATTGATATTTTAAAAATACCAATTTTTAGGATTTTTAAAAATAATATCTAGAATATTCCTAATTTTTCCTGAGAATCCCATCGTTAAGGAAATTTCCAATTTCGTCCGACAATTCTCAAATCCAATGAAAATTTATAATTTTAATAGATTTTTTTAATTTTCTGGGTCAAAAAATATATTTTTAAAGGAATTTGAATGGTCACGGGCACCCGAATGGACACACCACATGCCAAACACCAATCCCACATTTTTCCAAAATTTAAAATAACCTTTGTCTAATTTTCTACTAATTTTCAGGAATTTTTTGAAATTTGTAAATTGCCCCGAACGCATTTAGAATATGAACGGTCAAAAAATTTCAGAATTCCAACGGTTTTCTCGGAATACGGAAAGCCAAAAGTTTTGGGAAAATGAAAAGACAAAAAAAATTGGAATGTGAAAGGTCAAAAGTTTTCGGAATACGGAAGGTCAAAAGTTTTTCCGGAATTTGGAAAGCCAAAAGGTTTCGGGAAAACGGAAAGCCAAAGGTTTTCCGGAAGATAAAAAGCCAAAAATTTTCAAGATGCAATTTCCAGAGATTTTTTTCCTCAAATCCCATATTTTCAGACTTTTTCCAAGATTTTTTTTTGAAATAAATTCAAAAGCTTTTTTTAATAGAAAACTTATTTTTTAAAAAAATAAAAAAAATAAAAAAACTTTAATAAGCTTTTGCATGGGTTTTGTTTTTTTCTAAGGGAGGGGCGATTTTTTTTCGCCGGGCTGCAGCGCAGCCCCCGTGTCTACGCGCAAAGGAGAGAGGGAGTAAAAAAAAGATTCTCCTTCTTCTCCCCTCTTTCCTCTCCTTCTCCCTTCCATTCTCTTTCTCCTCCCCTCTGTTAATCACAGATTAACTTTAATCTTTGATTAAATTTTTTTAATTAAACAATACTTAATCATAATTAACATTAATTAGATCAATGTTTAAAAAATCATAATTAACATTAATTATGATCAAATCATTTTTAAGAGAATTTCTCATGGAAAAAAGAAAGAAAAAACAGATTTGAGAGGCGGAGAGAGTCCCACGCACACGGGAGAGCATCTCATGCATCAACACGCTGTCCCCTACTGAATTTCAGTAGAAATTTGATCGCATTTCTGCAGAAAAAACCCGCAAAAATATATATACATTTTTAATCATAAAAATGCTCAAAAAATTCTTTAAATTTTAGAAAAAAATTCTAAAAATTTGAGGGAATCCATTCTACCAAAAATATCCACCATAAAATATGTGGTATTTTTGTAAAAAATTCCATTAATGCTTGATTTTAACCATAAAAAGTAGAAAAAAATAGCATTAACTCACCGAATTCCCTCGCAACATCAATTCGTCCATTGAATTGAAGTAACACGCATTCCAATCGCCATATTGACGATCCACGTGCAATTCATCAACGCAAATCAATAGTATAATTGAAATTTATTTAAAAAATCAACAACAATTAAATAGAGATTGCTCTGATACCACTGTTAAAACCCTAAGATCTCTCTAGATAATTGTTATGCATAAACATGCATAAATCAGGCATAAACTCAACCACCCAACCACCCCCAAGCCCAAGGGATGCACACATGAATAATAAATGAAATACATCATACCTCTACCTTGATGTCCCATACCATCAAGAGGTATAACTCCAATCCAATAGCATGTAGCTATAGTGTGAAATGGTAAGTGAGTAGATATGGACCTCTACACAAGAGACCATAGCATAAGCCTCCAAGCCTCCAAGCCCCCTTGAGTGTGCCCCATGCCCCTATTATATAGGAGGGCCCTCAAGTGACTCTTGACTTTCCATTTCCCATGTGTGACCCTTGGATGCCTGACCCTAACCTTAACCCTTAAGGTTAGTCCTAACCCATGCTCCACTAGAGCTTGTTCCCATGCTCCCATGCTCACAAGCCAATGTGGGTTAGCCTCCTAGTATATGTACACATAATGTGCATATAACATAGCACACATAATGTACATATAACAGACGTTCTTTCACTGTGCGACCTTGAGCGAGTGATTCTCTATCAGCTATTTCAACTATAGTTCCATAAGAATATTGGACTCTAGAATTTAGCACAGCAGCTCGACATATTTCTTTGAGCCAACCAAGTGGAGATGATATGCTACGATAACTTAATATCTACTCCTTTCCTGCTAGCCACCATGTTAGCAAACAATGTTAGTAGACACGGCACATGATGTTAGCAAACAATGTTTGTGACACAACACAATATAGAAGGTATACCATGCAAGAAGTGAGAAGTTAGATGGATGCTGAGTGCGAGAATGCTATATAATAGTATGCCAAATGTCAAGAGAGGGATACCAATCCACGTGGGCTTAGATGGATCAGCTGGCTGTTAGCACCATTGGTCGTGGTGAATGTGGGTCGATATCTCAAATTTACCATGGATAAAGAGAGAATATGATTACAAGAATTAGAAAGATCGGAGGTTGAATGACCTATAGCTCCATTAACCATCGTTTCATGATCACGATTAAGAGCACGAGGACCTAGAATATGAGCCCCTCCAAGCTTGATGAGGGCCTATCTCTCCCCATTGACAATGATCGATTCATGAGGACCTAAAGAAAGGCTGCATGACCTATCACTTCATCAATGATCAATTCATGATCATCCTTAAGATCATGAGGACCCACAATATGAGCCCCTCTCAGAGCTTGACTCTCAGGTTTGTATTTACATTGAAATGGGAAAGTACACAGGACCTCGGGGAAGCGTGCCAATAGAAAAATACAAACGCGAGAGAAACATCAGATTGGGTCTTAATTGCCCTCCAAGCGTGTGCCAAAAAGCATTCCCGCTTGAGTATTTATAGATTTAATTACTTAAAAAATAGGCTACATGGCTATTTTAGCCCAAGCTTGCTCTACGAGCTTTCTTTTTACAAAAATTGGATAGTAAAATATTTCAAAAATCTCACTCAAGTGACAATCCTCCCGGTTGAGGAGACAACTGTCCTCAGTTGTAACTATCAGTACACACAAGATTAAACACATTAATCGTTCCCACATTGGATTCACTCACAATGTTTTTACATAATTAATTGGATTCACTAACAATGTCTTTACATAATTAATTGGATTCACTCACAATAATTAATTGGATTCACTCCCAATGTCCTCACACGCATCGCACGTATCTTAGAGTTGATCAGATTCACTTACAATCAAACTCACAGAACCTTTACATGCGTAACACGTGTCTTAGAGTTGATCGAACTCACTCATAATCAAACTCCCATAATCTTTACATGCGTCACACATGTCTTAGAGTTGATTGGATTCACTCACAATCAAACTCCTACATTGGATTCACTCAGAATGTCTTCATACGCGTTGCACGTATTCACAAAGTACACATGTCTCACACGTGTCATCGCTGGTTGGATTCACTTACAACCAACTAGGGTCACCCTCTAAAGAATCAGATTCGCTCTTAATTCTTATACCACACTCGCTCACCCTCATCAAGTCTTAATTTAAAAGAGTTATTCGGATTCACTCACAATTAAACTCACACATTCCCTACATGCGTCACACATGTTACAGTTGGTCGGATTCACTCACAACCAACACTTAATTTGTGATAAGATATCTGTCACAAATAAATATCACTAGTATTCATCATAGACATGTAAAAGAGACATTGTATCTAGGACTTCTATGTGTAATAAATTCTAGTGTCCCATGCCACCAGAAATTATCCACACAAATCTAGAGATAAGTATGCATCAGAATACTTCATACAGGATTAATCGCGTGTCCTATACCACAAGACTAATACATCATGAAAATTTCATTAAGTATAGTTCAAGATGGAAGGGCAAGTTCCCCTAAGAAGTTCTGCTTTGATGCATAAGAACTCTCCTTGAAATTTACAAAAAGTCTTCTATAAAACTTATTGTAGAGATAATCAAATGAATATGTTACCCTAAGAGTCGGAGTAGTCGTCGTAGCAGTTATTGTTCTTCTTCATCGTTGTTTGAGCTAGGTGCATAACTGAAAAAATTTATGCAGGTCCTGAATCCATGCATATCTATTGGCATATCTAGAGTCATTAAGTCCAACGTCTAAATGATCAGAGTATAACAATAACGTCGAGTTGATCTCGCCCCATGACGCCACTAGAGCGATCCACATATCTATCAACTGGAGGGTCAGAGTACGTAACCAACGTTGATGATAATCACTTTTTCTTTTCTTTTCTTTAATAAATAAATAAATTTCATTCTCTTCTTACTTACTTACTTTCTTTCTCTTCTTAATCTCCTCGTTTTCTTCTTCTTATTCTTATTCTCTCTTTTCTCTCTCTCTCTCTTCTTTTTCTTCTTCTCTTTCTTCTCTCCCCTCTTTGTCTTCTTTTTCCTTCTTCTCTCTCTTCTTCTCCTTCTCTTTTCCTTCTTCTTCTTCTTCTTCTTCTTCTCTCACGGCTTTGCTTATGTTGTCACGCGGCTTGCTTTTATCCCACATGACATCGTCGAGAGTTGATGGAGAAGGTATAAATAGCAAAGTGCCTTCTCTATTATATTTGTCTCCTAGGAGACACATGTGCGCTGCGTGCTTGAGGTTGTCGGTCCTCGTTAATTTGCCGGTTGATTTGTGCACCCGTCGCACCGTCAGAAGTTGATATGTCAGTTCGACGTTGACGTTGTGTCGGTCGATCGTGTGCCTGGTGCCGCGTTGTTAGTATGGTCGGTGTTGTTGCTGTGCGATTGAGACAGGTGTGCCGGTCATGCTGCCTAGCCCACTCACTGTTGATATGCTGGTCCGACATTAACGATGTGTCGGTCGGTTGTGTGCATGATGCCGTGTTGTTGGTATAGTCGCCTGATTGTTGCCGGTTGGGTGCATCGGTTTGCTACCCAACCTACTCACTATTAATACGCTGGTCCGATGTTGACGGTGTATCGGTCGGTCATGTGCATGGTGCCGTGTTGTTGGTATAGTTGGCCAATTGTTCCTTGTTGTTGTTAATGGGTGCGCTAGTCGCTGCGTATTGATATGCTGGTCCAATGTTGATGGTGTGTCGGTCGATCGTGTGCATGGTGCCGTGCTGTTGGTATAGTTGACCGATTGTGCGCCTTGGCCGTCAGACATTGATATGCTGATTTGATGTTGACGGTGTCGGTTAGTTATGTGCCTGGTGCCATGTTGGTATGGTCAGCATTGTTGCTAGTTGACGGTGTTCCTGTCTCGTTGCCTAGCCCGCTCACTGTTTTGATATGCCGCTCTGACGTTGATAGTGTGTCGATCGATTGTGTGCCTGGTGCCGTGTTGTTGGTATAGTCGACATTGTTGTCAATTGACGGTGTGCCGCTACCTAGCCCGTTTATCAAATCACTATTGCGGGTCGTCGGCTCTCTGGCACGTCGTTGTCCGTGTTGGGTTGCTTAGGCTTCATGCTGTCGTTACTCACACAGAGGACCAACTAGGTCTTGGGTCGTCTAAGTGCCCCAAACACACTTTTTACGGAGCGGACCTCGAGAAGCGTACCAACAGAAAAATATAGATGCGAGAGAAATAGCGGATTGGGTCCCAACTACCCCCCAAGCGTGTGCCAAAAAGCATCCTCACTTTAGTATTTATTTATAGATTCTATTACTCCAAAATTAGGTTACATGGCTATTTTAGCCCAAGCTTTCTTTTTTACAAAAAATGGATAATAAAATATTTCAAAAATCTCACTCTCGTGACATACATGGACACTCTCCTAGGTTTGTATTTACGTTCTACCTAAAACCAGATGGACACTCTCCCATAAGATCTTTGAACAAGGTTTGCACGGTTGGACAACACCAAAAAATGGCATCACATGTTCATGCTATGTGTATGGACACTCTCCCACATAATCTTTGAACAAGGTTTGCACAGTTGGACAATGCCAAAAATGGCATTACGTGTGGGCTGAAATAAAAACAATAGTGAAACCATCTTGAGCTAAAGTCCTAGAAATACCATGTAGCTATGTGGCCAGCTCCACTTCTACTTGGGGACCTCCCTGAGCAAGGCTCTTTGAGATTGAAAACTTCATCTTTGTCATAAAGGTTTTGGATCATAATATTTGTTTAAGGGGGTAGTCGATGCAGTAAGGTGAGAGGAATGTTGAGTTTGAGGAGTAACATGAGATGAGGACACATATTTGGAAGACAAGGTTGCAAGATTTGGGGTCGCCTTCCCATGGGGAAGCTGGAGTGTATAAGTTTGCTTTTGCAAAGGAGGTACCTTACATGAGGGCACATATTTGGTGGAAGACAAGCCTTAGAACATTGAAAGATATAGGGTAACCATCTCATGGGAAAGATCAAGTGTAGTAGTTTTCTTTTACCAACTGATTGTGTAATCACTAGCTATAAAAATCCTTCCCCTTTCCAAGGCATATAAGCTTAGTTCCATCTTCAGAACAATCGATGGGTTATGGATTAATAATTATTTACCATCGTGATGTTAGCTATTGGGTGGCGTAATGAGCTCCTAATCACTAGCTATAAAAATCCTTCCCCCTTTCTAAGGGTGATGCTCTCTTCCATTGTGCCTACTGATGTCACATAAAACTTGCAAATATATAGGCTTAGTTCCATCTTCATAACAACCGATGGGATATGGATTGATAATTATTTACCACCGTGATGTTAGTTATTGGGTGGTGTAATGAGCTCCCAAGGTAAAAAGTTCCATCTTCAAAACAACCAAGGGGTTATGGATTGATTATCATTACCCCACGGTGATGTGAGCTATTGGGTGGCTTGATAACTAGTGCTGGCCACACGCCTATATAGTCTTTTGGAGGGAACTCTAGCTCGAGAGATGAGTGAGGCAATGACATTTTAGTTTGCTACCATTGAAGTATCCTTCCATATCAAAACTCCATCTAGGTTCTCTATCTTCGCTACACCAAGAGGATCAATTTTTGTGACCCAATACCTTAACATGTATACTTGAGTTTGTGTGTATTTGCTCTTCTTAACATTATACATGAGTACCATGTTACCTTCCTTCGTGCATTTATCTTTGAGTTGATTATCAAACCCATTGCTTGCATTATACTCGTAAGCGGAATGCAATCTCAGCTCACTTAGTTGCTTTAATCCTTTTTTATACGACAATCTATTGGGAATCTTTTGGCTAAGAAGTGGGCAACGTCCTCACTTTATTCTGGTATGTAGTCAATGTGGAAGCGTCAGTAGGAAAGGAGGTTGACATGAACATGCACAAGTCCCTTTCTCACTATGATGGTGAAGTTGAATTCCAAAAGAATCAACAACCATTTGGTGATGCACCTTGTGGTACAAGGTGCATTCACCAAATATAGCTAGGCTTGATGGTCGATAAAGATAATAAATTTTGGTAGCTAAGAGATGATGTATATACTTCTTTACAGCATACACCATTGCTAAACTCTGTGTGTGTGTGTGTGCGCGCACACAATTGCATTTAACATCATTGAGTTAACGGTTAGTAAATGTCATTGAAAATTCCATGTTATGCTTCTGCGCGGTGGCTGTGCGCTAACATGCATCTTGGGATGCATCGATATATGCACATAGAAAATCAAATCCGACTTGGGGTATCTCAAGACGGGTGTGCTTGCTAATGCCTTATTTAGCTTTTTTTATGCCCATTAGCATTCATATGTCCACTTGAAGATAATTAGGAAGGAGCCTATGGCATATATGTCCTATGAATCTCTGGGTGGTGACAATTCTAGGATCATGATAGTTCTAGGATTGCAACAATTCTAGGATCACACGAAACTTAATTCTCATATATGGAGATGCCATTCTTAGAAATAATGTATCCAAGGATGACTCCATGTATAAGCCATAATTGGAATTTAAGCAAAGTGTAGAGTTTGCACCTCTCAAAAACTTGCCTCTAAGACAAGCAAGATGCTGTTTTCACTTGGAGTGCACACAAAGCTCATTTATGAATGTATCCTCGATCTCTTCTGAAGGAGATCCAAGCAATGAATACTAGCTAAGATTCTTCTTCAGAGCAAGTTAGGTTTACTTCCTTGACCTAGGTAGGGAGATCATAAGAGCTATAAGGCTATCCGCTCGGGCTTCTTTAGGCCCTCTCACCATGTATTACTATGTCCCCAATCTTGTAGGACTTAAACCTTTCTTTGGAGGCTTAGTGAGCTTTCTGAGAGTTTGGCTTCCTTCTCTATCTCTGCCTTGATCTTGTTGAGTTTGCGTGAGCGATTGGGCTCCTCGTCACCTACTATGGCCATTGTATTGACCGGGAGGGTGATCTTGTTTAGGTCAATTTCCCATAGGTCTCATGCAGATCCACAACCTCGACGTATTGAAGCCAATAAAGGTCTGTCTCCTATGAGAAAGCATATTTCTTAGACTTCCTCTGTGGTTTTCTCTTTTGTGGTTGGGAGCTCGTGGACAATATAGAAGTGCTTCTTCCTCGTCACTAACTAGCCCTGGTTTGAAATCATTTTGCTAGCTCCCAAAAGGGGTGCTGCACTAGCATGAATAAGGATGTAATCTCCATCCCGTCTAATATTGCAAACCTTGTTCCAAGCTTCTCTAGAAGAGTGTCCATGGTTTGCCACGACGTAAATCCAGCCCTCAATCCATCAGGATTTGGGAAGGGCTCATAGCCCAGTTCCTCATCTTCACTATCCCACAACAACTTGTTGCAACATTTACAGATGTTGGACCGAAGTGGTTGGAATAGTCAAACTTATGCGCGAGAATACCTTGACCCATTAGGTGAGTCTTCCGTATCTTCAAGTCTATTTTCAAGGCCTGGTCACCTTTTCATAAGTAAATGTGATTGGTTTCATAGTTGTGAAGTAGCCTTGTATCTCTCATGTAATCATACTGAGTGGTGGAAGCTTAGCTTGGAAGTGCTTCTAGCACCTATCCCCAGCTGCTCCAATATCTTCTTCCCCCCATGAACCATAGTGGTCTCTAGCCTTTTCATTCATAGATAGCTCACCTAGTTCGATCTTGCTTCATTGTCAGCTCCACCTCCTTCTGCCCACCTTCTCCTAGGAACACATGGTCCCGCTCCCTCCATGTTGATGTGTAGATTGCCTGTTTTAAAAAGTTGCAAAGAGCATGCCAAATTGCCAATTAAAAACCAAATGAGTCCTTATTCAATTAGTTAAAAGCCAATATGGCACCAAAATGTTTTTCGCATTTCCATTAAATATATTATGTGAGATTTTCTAGAATAAGAGTGTTTTTCTAAGGTTTCATTTTAGTATGTAACGATTAACGCTTGAAAAAGTCAATGAAATGATGACCCCATATCCTGTCTATTTAAGGCAATAAAATGATGGCCCCCCATATTGTTTCTATTTGCATAGATTCACCCACATGCTTTCTATATGCAATCCTATCTATTTAAGGCAATAAAACGATGACTTCCCATATCGTTTCTATTTGTATGCATTCACCCATATCCTTTCTATTTAAGGTCCATGATTCTCTGTAAAAGCCTCAAAGAGGGAGGGACAGAGAGGAGGAGAGGGAGGGGGTAGGGGGGGAGGAAACTCATCTTCTAAGGTTGTATTAATTAAATGCCACGTTAGTGGCATATAATTAATACATATCAAATAATTTGTCTGATATACATATGATATATAAATATTATTTAATTAATACATATCAAATAATTTGTCTGAATAGTACATATGAAATAAGGAAGCCAATAGGGAGCTTAAGTTTTTCCTTCTTTTTTTGCTAGTTTTGTTCTTTAAAAAAGAGAGAGCCCAATTCCTTTTTTTTTTTTTGGTTTTTTTGTTTTTTTTTTGGGGGGGTGGCGTTTTTTTGGTGTGGGCGCCCAAATGGCAGCAGTCTGTAAAGGGCCTATGCGTACATGAAGGCGTGCAAATAATTCTCCCGCGTCTTCTCGATTCCCTCCTCCCTGCAATGGAGAGCGATGAAGAACTGGAACTGCTGCTGGCGTTCCAGAGCGTTCCGGAGACGCCTCCAACTTCGCCTTCTCGCATGGGTAGGTAGACCTTGTGCTTGCCTTTCAAAGATAGCTGCCCTGTGGAACTTGCTCTTAGATCTCCATCGCGCTCGCTTTGTGGCACCAGATGAGAAGGAGTCGATCGATGCAGAAGACTCATCAGATAGCAGAGCTGCAACACCAGAGGGTTTGCGAGCAATCCTGCAAGAAGTTTTTGGTACGCCTCCACCATCAATGTAGTTGCCGTAGCCCCTGTTTCTTCGATGGCAGCTTTGGTCATGCCCTTTTGCCTTGTTGCCAACAGGTTATGATTCGGATGATGACGGCCCGAGCAAGAAGGCAACCATGGAGGCCTTTCGGGACGTGGGGAGGGCATCTTCCAAAGCAGCAGAGCATCATGTCCCTCTTGCTAAGCATCCACCACTCGGTGCAGTCAATCGCATAGAGGTTGAGGTGCACTCTGGACTGCGGATCAGGTACTGCTATCTTTCCCTGAGCTTCTATCTGCATACTCATGGCATCTGCAGTAGGGTTTATCTCTCTGTTGATTATCGTTTCCAAGACTCTCTTGTGCTATCTCCATGCTGCAGAAACAGATTGGTCTCTAGTGCCTCCTTGAGCAACAGGCTTTCGGATCTTCGATTTGTGCCTCTCCAAGCCATCAGGTAATCCAAATCTTGTTGTAGAAATTATTACTGTACTAATTTCCCTGTTTGGGTTGAAAATGCAATTAAAACTTGTAATTTTCCCCAATTGATTCCAATCCTTTCTTTTATTTTTTTCTTCTCCCAATTTCTTCAATTTTACATAATTTTTCTAATTTCCTCAATGCCGCTTGATTTTTCCAATTTCCCTGAAACCCATAAATTTTCCGATTTCCTAAAAAATTATCCAAAATTTTTCAGTTTCTTCTAATTTATCCAATTTCCTATAAGTTCTCAAATTCCCTCATTCTTTATGTAAAAAAAAAGAACTTACTTAACGTACCTTATCTTGATGCATACTTTTCATACTCGTACTGAACATGTTTGAAATCTACTGTAGCTAACGTTTCTATCCACCTTGTGCCAATGGCATACCACTCCAAATCATTAATCTGTGAGAAAGTTACTTTATTATGGAAGTACATGTAAACAAGGATTAGCTACAACAAGATATAGCTATTTGGTGCAAAAAAGGTGGGAAGAAGAACCCATTATTATCTACTCTTTTTCCTTATCAACTTTTTAGGAATGAGTAGTTTTCTCCTTACCAACATTTTAATAAAAGATTATTATCACTCCTTATTATGAACAACAACCTTATGTGGCTAAAGGACATGACTAGGTTGGCTTTATTATAATGAGGTTAAGCTAGTAATTATTGGGCTCAATATAAAGTGACATAACACTGGCTTTATTAATGAGGTCAAGCTAGTAATTATTGAGCTCAATATAAAGTGACATAAGACTTTTTTTATTAGATGGCTTTTATTATTGACTCCAATCCTATACAAGTGAGTGGGATTGCTCATAATTGGTCCATAAAAGTTATCCACTGATTACTTATAAGTGTCCACTAAAACTACCACTTAGCCCACTTAAAAAGGTGGTTTCTCTCACCACGTTACCTTCAGAGACTCGACAATGAGTTTTTGAGGCTTGCGAAAGAATTTGTTGCTTGTCATTTAGTTTGCCAGTAAGGTCGTAATCTGATGACGACAAGGAGGCTCTCTTGTATGGGCTTGATTTTAACATCTGTTGGGATGTACAAATGTTTGCGCCCACTTCATTTGGCCATGTGGTTTTGCTTGCACGGAATGCAGAAATGAAGTCCAATAATGGGAAGCTCAAGACCACCACCCAAACCAACCTTCCAAAGGCCCAAAATATTGGGAATAAGGGATAGACCTCGGGGTCAACTCTAGGGTAGTGACCCGATTCTTCCACTTCCACAATTGTCACACTTGCACCCAAGCTTACTCTAAGTGTAACAACTTGGAGCATCCCATTGGGCAATGCTCTAAGAAACCAATCCCTTCCACCTTCTCAACCCACCTGCTCAACAAGCCCATAGAGCTGTCATTTGTAGGACATTGCAAGCCGAAGGCCACATAGAAGCTTGGCAAGAGGGGAGTCTAGGAACGAAAGAACATCTCCTTAAGTGTCGTGGCACTTTAGTAAGACAACCATGTTTGACTACAAAAAAGTACCCAAGATGATGATTTGACAGAACGACGGAATGAGTCTACGTTTTAGGACCCTTGCCTTCTAGCGGACCTTGTTGTGGCACACCAGGGTTTGTGACACGAGTCTATGTCAAGCGTTCACTCTGGTAGTAGGCCTTTAGGAGTTGTTACTTGACTAGGGAGACACGCCTACGAGTTGTTATTGACTATGGAGACACGCGGCTACATTGCCCTGCTCCACTATGCACTCGCACAACTATGAATGACAAGACATTGCTTTATCATGCGCTCAAGACTAGACAGAACGCTTTGATTCATTGAGAAGTCTCCCTTTGGTAATCCCATAGTTGCATGCTTATACAAGTAGCCATCTCATGGTAGGTGCACTGTTTGGCCGATCAATGTGTGGTTGTTGCCGCTAATTGCCCGTAAGCTCCCTCTCGTTGTACATCCAGATCTACACGGGTATGTTGAAAACTAGTGTATTTATTCTAGTGAGAGAAAATTGCATTACTAGAAATGTTGTCAGATAAAATCAAAATGGGGGTAGTCTATATTAGAGTGTTCCCAATCCCCAGCACTTCCAAGTAGATTCTCTTGCTTTCCGATTTAATAAAACACTTTTAATTTTAGCAGTCCCATAGTCGTGAAGCTTGAATATATTCAGTTGCCCTTGAACAAGGTCCTACTGAAGTCTGATGCCCCTTGTGCATCTTATTATCAAGGGAGATTTTGCAAAGGACTAGAGAAAAGGCCTTGTATCATAAATAATTTTATAGCTCTGGAACTTTTGGATGCTTAGGCACCATTTTTTAATCTCCTTACTGATCAAGCCAATTTAAAAGAGAACCGGAGCCATGAGTCTGTGTCTACCAGCTCTTTAAATTTTGCAGTACAATTTAAGACTTATAGCTAGGCAATAGGCATGGTGGAAAACATAGTGTATTCTGAAAATATAGATCATCATGTGCTTATGTATTTTCTTGGATTTCAAACTTTGCTAAGTGTCTTTCTTGGAATGCCTCAGAAGTGCCACAATGGGTGAGAATATCGCAGGAGCGTGGGCAACGGTGGGTGTTTTGGGAGAGAAAGGGATTCCTAGAGTAAGCTCAAATGGGAAACACTTTGCAATCTGGAAGATTGCTTCTTTGGACACGGCCACGATTTCACTTTTCTTATTTGGAGATGCATATTCACAGCATTGTAGAGAGCCGGCAGGTTGCATTATTGCTGTATTCAATGCAAAAGCTCGGCATGATGTTAAGGTGGGCTTTGAGTAGATCTTTGCTTACTTCGACTCATGCCCAATTTGTTCCCAGTTAAATTTCTGCTGTTGCCTTTCAGAGAAATGAGTCTAGCCTTAGTATTTTTGCAAGTGATCAACTATTGAAGTTGGGGACCTCTGTCGACTACTGTGTTTGCAAGGGGCTTCGTAAGGATGGCACTCCTTGCTCAATAGTTGTCAATCGGTATGTTTTTTGAGTCATGCGTGCTATCATGATTTGCCTGGCTGATGTGAATTAACCTTTGTATGATGCACAAGTGGCAATGCAGTGGCAGGTTTTGGATGTAAGGTTTTTATGATGAACTTGTTGCAAGGTTGTGAATTAATCAATACTGGATGAAGGGTGTGATGAAATTAATGGTGTAGCGTGTATGTTGTAATATTGTGGGAGCTTAGTAAAGGATTAAACATAGGGTAGATACAATAAAAAAGGACATTTGTCACTTTGAGTCACTAGAAGTGAGAGCAGAGCAATTCCAAATTTTAAAACAGTACTAGTGCTAATTCTTGTATACTTGGGAAACAGTGCTAGAAATTCAGCAATTTCAGTGTCAATGGCTGAAATCTTTTTCTAGAAGTATGTACTAGATCCTACCCTCCCCTCTCATGATATTTTTCGTCAAGATCTTTTGATCAACAAAGAGGCAGAAAGTTAATGACATGACTGCCATTTTTGCTGCTGTGGCTAATATTTTATATAATTGGAAAGCTATTGAAGAGTACTTTCCATGTATGTTATGGTATTTTCCTATTTCTATTGGAGTTATTGACAGAAATGCTTAGTGTATACTGGTTGTACATTCTAACAATCTGCAGATTGTGGAGATTTCATTGCCATGTCAAGCCTTCACCATCTCTGCACCTTAGAGGTCTGGTGGGTACAGTGATTTCGGACCCCACATAGGGGACCCCACATAGGTTCGTGCCATTGCCTCCGACTTTTTACAGGCAGCTTCTCTTCTCTTGACAGACCCTCCTCTGTCGCTTCAGAGATAGAGACATGATTTGGTGTGGCAGCACACTCGACTTGTGGAGTAGGCCTGGGCCCTGCTGACTTTGGCGTTTCTTAGAATGACCCTTCTCTATTGTTGAGCAGGAGGCAGGAGAAGGCTCGACATGCTGTCTTTGGTGTTTCTTAGAATGACCTTTCTCTATTGTTGAGCAGGAGAATGATCGACATGCTTTATTGCGCAGGAAATGCCGAGGGAAGGATGGATTTCTCGTCTCTTTCTTCCTGCTCCAGTGGGATCTTTTGAAGTGGCGCCGGCCTTCAATGAGGTTGTGCCGATAGGTTTTCCCTTGAGAGGCTTGCCGAGGGCCTCATCCATCTTATCCCCAAAGAGGGCGGGAGACCGGCTGGAAACCTGACAGTAGGGCCCCGTCACCCTCCTTGGCACGGCCTATAAAATCCTCACAAAGGCGATCAGCCTTCACCTCCAATCTCACCTCCCGGATTTTATCCATGGCACATAGATTGGTTTTATCCAAGATAGGAGCATCCTAGATAACATCTTCTCTTTTTGGGGGGCCATGAGTTGAGCATAGATGAGTGGAGAGGATTTTGCTCCTAGATAACATCTTCTCTTTCTCTTTCTGGGAGGCGATGACTTGAGCATAGATGAGTGGAGAGGATTTGGCAGTCATGTTGACTTTGATAAGGCCTAGGATAGGTTGGATTGGGCTTTCCTGGAGTGTACCATGTTGCAGATGGGTTTTTCGGCCTTGTGGATCCGAAAGGTTCCTGCTCTCTACTTTCTGACACAGCCAGGTACTTATTCATGATGTGCAAGGTGATCGTGATCTCTTGCTATGTATAGCAGGGATCCTGATTCCTTGGCCCTCTTCCTCTTCGTCTTGGAGGCAATAAGCAGCTTCCTCTGGGCATATGACACTGGCTTACAAGGTGTTAGTCTCCCTATCTGCACCTAGAGGAGCTTCTAGATGTGCAGCTCATTACTTATGTGATATGGCAGCTTATCTTTCCGGCTCAGAAGGGAACCTCCGATGCTTTGTCAATGCCATCGAAAAATTGTGCTTGGCCTGGCATCCGTGCATCATTGACACAAGTCGTGTGGCTTTTGGATCAGTGCCTCTCCTGCCACGACTTGTCATCCAATTGAAGCCTCCTAGTGGGTTCCCCATGGTACCATGGCTCGCTATCTTGGGTGCCAGGTGAGCATTGACAGTACTCGAGAGCAGCAAATTCCCCTCCTTCTCTTGAGCATACAGAGGAAGCCTCTCTAATGGAGCGTTTCCTGACGCTTGTTGGCTGGCCGGGTGGTACATTACTTCTTGTTGGGAATTATTCAAGCATCACCAACTAGTGGGGGAAGGGCCAAAAGAATCCTCGTCTTGGAGTCATGCTTGAGCGTATCTGAAGTTATGAGTTAGAGTGTGCACGCGTAACTGCCATTTGACCAGACATGACACTTTAGGCTTGAGATGCTGCACATTTGCCCTGAGAGGTGTCTTTTCCCAATCAGACAAGTTTCCAATCAGTTACTGTTTTTGAGTAAATTATGAGAGGGATGACATATCAATGCCGGACCTTTTCATATAGCATTCATTCAGTGTGCCTTCTTGGAGTCAAATGCTAGCTTTGTTGTGAACGAGGAAAAACTTATAGTATTTCAAGGTGTTTTGGCATTCTCAGTTTGCCTTGTTTAAGGCTATGCCTACTTACGAGTGTGCCACTAATCTTGTTTCAGGCGCCATGGTGAATACTGTCAGTATCATACTACCGTAAGCATTCTCTTCTGGTTCACAACATTAAGTCCAATGCTGATTTTGTTGAAGTGTAGAACTTGCACTAAGGGTGCCTCTTGCTCACCAGGCTATGCGACAGAAATATAAATCGAAACGAGGGGAGCTTAATGGCGGGTGGGTCTGTAACATGGATCGTTTTCGTTGTGTAATGCCTGAGCATTGGGAAGCATTGACACAGAACTCAGGCACTCATTCTTGATTTTTTTTTTGTGCATAGGAATTTGGGAACTGGGTTATCTTTTCTACAAAAACCAAAAGGCTTTCAAGGGAGGAGAGGCCTTGTTGATAGTGCTGTTGACATCAAACCAGAGAAACCAGTGAAGCATATGTCTTTGAAAGGCTTGAAAACTATTTTGAGGTAAACACCTTGCTGCTCTGGTATGCATCTGCAGCTTTTGAAGTCCTTTTTGAGCTTTGTTTCTTGCACATGCTAAGCTCACATGAATCCCTCCATTCAAAGCAACGCAGAGAAGGTGACTACCAAATATCAATCTCAAGGAATCAGATGTCTTGCAAGTCTAGCTGATGGAAACAATGGTATGGAAAGTCTAAGCATTTCACCCCAAGCACTGATATACCATTGCATACTAAAATGCCAGCTAGTAAAAAAGACAAGGTTTCTTTATTTAGGAAGTTGTTTGAAAGCACTACTGAAAGTGGCTTAGAGTTTCAGAAAATGTGGATCCAAAGTCACCCTTGAATAAGCGGCAGAATGGAAAGCAGCAGGGACACCTGCAGAAAAGGTACTAGGTGAATGCCAACCCAAAGGATTTGATTGCAGGATTAAGAAGGTTTTATCCTCATCATTAAATATTAGATACTGTATTTGCAGGGTCAAATCAGATAAAAAGGTTACATCTCTCGAAAAGAACAAGAGTAAAGAATCTGTTGATCAACATGGCTTGATTGAGCTTGACCTTGAGGAACCTGATGATGATGGTGCTATGGTATTTATGCTCTTGAAGTCTGGTTTCTATTGAAAGATTCAAGCTCTACTAATTTAGTTGCAAACCTTAAAGTTTTGAACTTTGACAAAGCAAGCTTGCATGATGCAGGCACAAGCTATGGTGCTTTTTGGAAAAGGTGGTTTGTTACAATGATGATAAGACTCTTGTTCCATTTATGTTGAAAGGGTAAGTGTACTTAATCAGAGAATGGCCTTCGTGGTGGTTCTCTCACAAAAGGTGGATGGAGAAGAAGCTAATGAGAGGAAGCAACGTATAAAAGGGAGAGTTGACAATTGGAAGGGAATGAATGTTTATTGCTCAATGTCGAAAATGACAAATAGTACCTCAGTTGGTGCTATTGCACTGATCTCACCAATGTTGACTATGTTAATTAAAATGATTAATTGGAATCCACAGAATTAATCTTGACATCAGTATCTCACCAATGTCGACTATGTTAATTAAAATAATTAATTGAAATTTGCATAATTAATTTTTACATCACCTGTCAAATTAGGATTAAAGAATTAAGTATTGAGCTAGTGTTTTAGTGAGAATGTTTTTGTCTTAGTCCATTTGCTCTAGTTCTACTCCTAGGTAATTATGTACATGAAGTTTGTGTCTTTCATATTTGGCATTATGCTCACGGTAAGGCCGTTATGCAATCTAGCGTTGTAATTATGTACATGAAGTTTGTGACTTTCATATTTGGCATTATGCTCGTGGTAAGGTTGCTATACAATCTAGCGTTCTCTTGTAAGAATTGGTCTTTTGTTCCGTGATGTGGGTAAGATGGCTAAGCGTCTTATTGGTCATGCGGGGAAGATGACAAAGTGTCTTATAGTAGGTCAAGCAAGTGAAACTATGATAACCTACAAAGTGATTGACAAGCTCTCCTTTTTAATGATGTGATCATGTTTTTGTCACAAGCTTGGGTGGTGAAGATGTTGGTTTTGGAAAGGTATAGATGGTCGAAGATGTTAGTAAAGAGATTAATCCACGTGTTTTGGAGTCTATTGAGGGTAGAGTTTTTTTTGGCTCGAGTTACGAAGCATGCTAAGCTTAAATGTATTATACCATGGGAGAGAAAATTGTTGGTACGAGGCCTTACCTTTGAGGTGTGAGTTAGATTGGGCTCGTATAAGGAAAGAGGGTCCATGGATTTGCTTGTGGAAATGCCTTCATTTTGATTGGCAATGATCAACATTTTGATTGGCAATGATCAATAGTGGTCGGTAATTATTTAGCATGGCAGGGCATGATTTCTAGATTTGATGATGAAACTAGAGATTGGATTGCTTCATTGTAACTTGGTGGTGAGGTTGTTGTGATAGTGAAGATAGTCGAAGAAGCGGGAGTGGGCCAATGTAGCTTGCTTGGAATTGTTGGAATTAGGGTTGCAGGAATGCACACACAACTTCAAGAAGATGAGGAAGCTTGAGCACAACACAGTAGTGTATTATGAGTGCCAAAAAAGAAAGATAACAAGCCCTAGAAGATAATGGGCGTATATACAATGCACGGGGGAAAAAACCTCCTAGTGAGGGAAAAAGTGCCCCGGCGGTCCTAAGTGTGTTCACACACATCACTACTATAATATGGTAACAAATCCCCCCTGGAGTGATGCGGTGAACAAGAGCTAGCACTCATGTATAGGGAAGTGTCTAGCTATGTGGACGAATCCACAAAAGGGAGTAAGCCCAAAGCTTTGCGAAAAGCTTCGAACTTCTCACGAGGCAGAGCCTTTGTGAAAAGGTCTGCAAGGTTATCCTGTGTTGGCACATAAGCCAAACTGATCTCTCCTGCAGAGAGTCTCTCCCTGACATAATGGTAGTGCACCTCAATGTGCTTCGTACGAGCATGGAACACTGGGTTCCGCGCAACTGCCAATGCGCTCTGACTGTCAGTGAAGATGGTGGTGGCAGATGGCTGCCCAACACCCAAATCAGCCATAAGGCGTCTGAGCCACACACACTCAACCGTAGCTGTGAAAGCTGCCCTGTACTCAGCTTCACAACTAGAAGTGGCCACAGTAGGCTGCTTCTTGCTCAACCATGATATGCATGAGCTTCCAAGCATGAAGCAAAAACCACTCGTGGACACGCGTGTGTCATAACAACCAGCCCAGTCAGAATCTGAAAAAACATGTAAATCTGGCGGCAATGATCCCCCCTTGGGATAAAACAACCCAAGATGCCGAGTACCACTCAAATAGCGAAAGATACGCTTCACTGCCTGCCAATGCTTAATGCCTGGGCTATGCATAAATCTGCTCACCTGTGAGACTGCAAACTGAATGTCTGGCCTCGTAATGCATACATAAATGAGGCAACCAACAGCTGTCTGATAGAGTGTGACATCAAAGTGATCTCCAGCATCATGAAGACTCAACTTCAAACCTGTCTCCATTGGAGTAGCAATTGGCTTGCAGTCTTCAAGGCCAAATCTCCGCAACAATGTTTCAATATACTTTGTCTGACACAAAGCAATACCTCCATCACACTGCTTAAATTGTATCCCCAAATAATGATGCAAATGCCCCAAATCTGACATCTCAAAAGAGGCATTCAAATCAGCCTTAAAATCAGCAATATGACTCTCATTTGGTCCTGTGAGCAGCATGTCATCGACATAGAGAGCAATGATTAGATGTACACCATCCACACGTTTAACATACAAAGTGCTTTCTGTTGGACTATTCTGAAACCCATGTGCAGTCAAATATGCATGTATTTTTTCATACCAAGCTCGTGGAGCTTGCTTTAAACCATATAAAGCCTTTTTTAACCTGCACACTTTGTTTTCCTGCCCTCTTTGAACAAAACCACGAGGCTGCGATACATACACCTCCTCATGCAAATCTCCATTTAAGAACGCAGTCTTTATGTCCAGCTGATGTACATTCCAACCATTATGAGCTGCTAATGCACAGATGCTACGAACAGTGGTCATACGACATGTGGGAGCAAAAGTCTCATCAAAATCAATGCCCTTCTCTTGAGCATAACCTTTTGCAACAAGCCTAGCCTTATGGCGATCCACTGTGCCATCAGGCTTACGCTTCAATTTGTATACCCACTTAGTGCCAATGGCCTTCTTGCCAGGGGGCAAGTTACATAAAGACCATGTACCATTCTTCATAATAGCATCGTATTCTGCTTGCATAGCAGCCATCCAATTTTCTGAACTTTGTGCCTCATCAAATGAAACAGGCTCACTTTCATCGCACATACTAGAAACAGCCAATGCATAACAATCTGACGCATAAGAGGCACCATGAGAGCCAGAACGAGTGCGACTAGACAAAGGGGCATCCAACTTGCTGTCACGCAAAGTCTGCACCAGCCATCTAGGCATATTCCTAGAGCCCTCAATCTCTTGTCTCTCATCCTCAAGTGCATCATGCACATCTGCATCAGATATAGGCTGATCTGTGCCATCATTTAAAACCTGCATAGGCTGAAAAACTGCCTCATGAGGTATTGCACTTGACTGTGCACCACTGAAAAGAGGCAACAATGTATCATAGACATCACGTGAGCTGATATCTGTCTCCTTAGTACATGAAACCAAGGGCTGAACTGCATCTTCCACAAATACAACATCACGGCTAACCAAAATGCGCTTTGTCTGTGGATGATACAAACGATAGCCTTTGCTCTCAGCACTATATCCAACAAAAATACATTTGACAGCTTTGTCATCCAATTTTCTGCGATGTTGCACAGGCACTAATGCATATGCCAGGCAACCAAAAACACGTAAATGGCCAACAGATGGCTTGCGGCTATGCCAAGCCTCATATGGAGTGACAACCTGTAATGCTTTGGTGGGACACCTGTTTAGTACATAAGTGGCACACATGACAGCCTCAAGCCAAAAACCATGTGGTAGACTTTGACTCTTAACCATACATCTTGCCATTTCCATGAGAGACCTGTTTTTTCTCTCAGCCACACCATTTTGCTGTGGTGTATACGGCACTGTACATTGGTGTTTTATCCCACGCTCAGCCAGAAATGCATTAAATTCTGAAGACATATACTCCCCCCCTCGATCTGAACGGAGGGTGCCCATCTTACTTTCTGACACATTTTCAGCCATAACCAAAAACTGTTTGAAGCACAAAAACACTTCGGACTTTGCCTTCAAAGGATATACCCATGCATGCCTGGTAAAATCATCAATGAAAGTCACGAAGTAAAGGTAGTTTCCAAATGATGGAGTTTGCATGGGACCACAAACATCACTGTGAACAAGCTGCAATCTGCGTTCAGCTCTCACTGATCCATCTTTGGGAAAGGAAGCACGCCGCATTTTACCCAATATGCAGCCCTCACAAACATGCTTGACAGGTGCCTCAAGCTTAGGCAAAGAAGACACCATTTCAGATTTCTGCAGGCGCAGCAAACTTGCAAAATTCAGATGACCAAAACGTGCATGCCACAGTTTTGCATTTGAAATAGCCTGCGTATCCATAATAGCACATGCTGAATCCTCTACACATTTGCCATCCATATTGAGCTTATACAGCCCTCGACATAGTGAACCAGATGCTACAATGATGTCACCACAAGAGAGATCATGAACAGTACATCTGTCATCCACAAAATTTACAACCAAACCTGTTTTGGCAAATGCGGAGACTGACAGCAGATTCTTTTTGATCCCTGGCACATACAATGCATCAAAAAGTGTAAAGGTGTTGCAATTTGCAACATTCAGCACAATCTGTCCAACTCCTTTAACGGGATAAGAGGAGTTATTGGCACAAGTGACAGTATTCCCTGTGGGAGCAGACTCAAGGAAAGTGAATAAACTGCGCTGCGAGGTGATATGCTTAGTGGCACCACTGTCAAAGTACCATACATCTGAATCTACTGCAGACATACATGTGTCATGCAAAGATGGGTCATAACTGCACTGCGCATTGAATGCCCATTCTGTATCTTGAACAACATTAGCAGATTCATTGTTAGAAGGAGAGGCATCTGCAACAGCCATACCAGCCTCTTTCTTCTTAGCCTCTTTCGCAGCCAGCTTAGGACACGCTTTGATGACATGATCATTTCCCTTACAGTACTTGCAAAATGTCTTCTGTTTGTCACCCTTCTTCTCATCTTTGTCTTCCTTCTTTGGTTGCGCAGCATTTGCAGATTTCTGCTTACTAGAAGAAAAGCCAGCTTTACCTTTCCCGCTTCTCTGACTAGCAACGAAAGCTTGATCTGCGACACGCATAATATTCCTGTTTTGCCTTGACTGGTCTTCTTGCAGCAAAACAGAAACTAACTCCTCAAATGATAAGGCATTGGGATTGCCTTTCATCATCAAGCGAAGAGTGGAAGCAAAACCCTGATAAGAATCTGGTAGACCATTCAAAACAGTCTGCACAAGTGAACTGTCTGACAGGATTTCATCTGCAGAAATGAGCTGCTCTTTGAAATCCTTGATCTTTGTCAAAAAGCTATCCATAGAATCACCTTCGTTCATATGCTCACTCTCCAACTGTTTTCGGAGGTAAGCAACACGAGCCTCATTTCTTGCCTGATACAATGTGGCAAGTACATCCCAAGCATCCTTAGAAGTCCTGCAGGAGCGAATATGTGGGATAATGGTACGTTTGACAGACAGCGCAATCAAGGCATGAGCCTGCGCATCTCTACCATCCCAACGAATCTGCTCTGCTGAAAGTGGTGGTTCTCGAACAGCTGCTACAGCACTTGTGCCTGCACCATCATCAACAGTACCTGTTTCTGATGTGTTTGCAGCATTCCCAGCCACAATAGGACGTGCATCAATACCCTGCACAATGTTCCATAACCCCTTTGCTACCAATACATGTCGCATCATATATGCCCACAATGGATAGTTGGTGCCATCCAACTTATCCTCAGCAGCCAACATGCGGAATACATCATTGTTGTCAGCCATGGCCAATGACTGTACTACTAGATGTAAATGCTGTCTGTAAGAGGTAAACCTGTATAAAATCGACCTGTGCTATGTAGCACAGCCCAAAACAGACGAATGGGCACCTGTCCTGCAGATTTTAATCTTGACAGAAAATCTGCACAGTAGTACGATTTTGCCTGCGCAGTACTTGGAATGCAAAAACGGAGGGCGAAATGACTTCAGATCAAAATTCTGAAACGAACGAGCCCTACGGGCTCACCCACGGCATATACTAACCTGCAGACGCTCGTGAAACCTCGTCGCAATCGGAGGAGATGAAGCGGCAGGTGCCGGTGATGCTGCCCGGGAGGAGGAAGCCTGCTCTGATACCAATTGTTGGAATTAGGGTTGCAGGAATGCACACACAACTTCAAGAAGATGAGGAAGCTTGAGCACAACACAGTAGTGTATTATGAGTGCCAAAAAAGAAAGATAACAAGCCCTAGAAGATAATGGGCGTATATACAATGCACGGGGGAAAAAACCTCCTAGTGAGGGAAAAAGTGCCCCGGCGGTCCTAAGTGTGTTCACACACATCACTACTATAATATGGTAACAGGAATTGTTTTCTTTGAATATCTTTAGAGGTTCTTGTATAATCAAGGAGGATGTAGGTGAAGGGTTATACCATGGATTGGGCTTTCATCCACCATGGTCTCTTTATCCAAAGATTTACTTGGATGGTTGTCGATGATGAAGCTTGGTGTAGGTGCTCGCTATTATGAGGAAGATATGCTTGTAAAGTACAAAGCCTTTGTGAATTGTTAGTGTATTTGGTGGTGTGTTTTGTTGTGAGTACATGTTGATAGGAGAGGTGTGCACGTGCGGTTAGGTGTGTGTTTTCTTTGTTATTTTTTGTTGTGAGTACATGTTAGCTTGGTGTAGGTGCTAGCTATTATGAGGAATATATGCTTGTAAAGTACAAAGCCTTTGTGAATTGTTAGTGTATTTGGTGGTGTGTTTTGTTGTGAGTACATGTTGATAGGAGAGGTGTGCACGTGCGGTTAGGTGTGTGTTTTCTTTGTTATTTTTTGTTTTGTTTTGGTTTTTTTAGTTTTCAATCATTTTGAAGTATATGTGTTTATACAATTGGCAGAGTGTTTTACGTTACATATGCATAGTGGGGATTTAAGGCTTTCACTTGGCTTAGTAAGCTCATTGAGCGAAGGTAGAAAATTGCTTTCTCAACCAATGATGAAAGCTTTGACGTTCTTGTCATCGGCTTTGTTAGCATGCTTGGTTGAGCTTTATCTTTCTAGTTTTACTTGGCGAGTTGATGTTGAAGAGTGGTGCACATGGATGCTGTGGGATCATGGTGATCTCTTTGAGCCTTTCAGAATATGCTCCCTTGGCATTAAAGTGTGTGCATGACTCTCTTTGGCATTGAAGTGTGCATGACTCTCTTGGTATTGAAATGTGTGCATAACTCTCTTTGCGATTTAGCACCATGTGGTTGTTTTTTAATGTGAACAATGTAAGGTAATACCAGTCTACATGGACTCAGTGATGCCTCTTGTTGCATGGTGTCTACGAACTTTTTTGACTCCTTCGGAAGTGGTGGCGGCAGCAGCAGCAGCAGGCGAGTTAAGATGGAAGCTATTACTCTCCATTTGTGCCTAAATTATTGGCGTGGATGTCGTTGGAGGCAAGGCTCTATGTTGCCACTCCATTTTTAGTTTGGCATTGGATGGTGTGGTTGTAGAGGCTCGTGGTTTGGGTTTCCTTGACTTCGGGACCTAATGGGATATCGATTGTTGGGTTTGAATTAGGCTGCTAGGTTGGCCTAACTCTTTTTGGCTTAGGACATAAGGGGTGTAGAGTGTGAGGTCTTTGGAACCTAAACGGAAGGGTTTTTCTTGTAGAAGCCTTGAGCTTCTAGCTCCTTGTAGGGATCCATCGGTGCTTGGGTTGTGGGTTAAACACCTTTTGTTGAGACTCTTGTTTTGTTTTTGGCCAAATGGTGGCTCTGCTACTAGATCTTTGCTTGGGCATCATACTTCCCTTGGCTAGCTAGGGTACTCTTGGGTGCCCACTTCTTTAAGGTGACCTCCCTGGTTGTCTTTGTTTTTGTTGGTGTAGTTTTGGATCTCTATAATGGTTTAAGAGGGTGGTTGGACACATTAAGGCGAGAGGAGTGTTGAATGTCAGAGGTTACTTAGCTAGTAGGCTCTTAGATTTACCATTCATCCAATTGGGGGTAATTCTCTTCAAATTTGAGAACTTCCTTGCAAAAGGAAACTTATTGGGACCTGGATTTTCGAGAACAAGAAGGTTGTGAGGCTTGCTTTGTCCTACGACGGGCAATATTTGCACTCACTTGGCTTATATTTACTTGCAGGTGGGCTTCAACCAGTCAACGTGTAAGGGATGTGCACTGAATCTTCCCTAGTAGGAGGTTGTGCCTCTGAAGGGGACGATATAAATCACTATGAGAAAGTATTATGGTGACTATGATGATCCATGGAAGGCTAACTTTCACTTTCCACTTAGTCCTCTTTTATTGCATCTAACAATGCGTGGTCTGGGTGAATTGGTTTGATAGATAAATTGGCCCTTTTTGTGGCCCATTGAGAATGTTTACTAGTTCGGTCAAGGCTTTACGACGCTTTGAGGCTCCCCCCACTAGCTATGGAATAGAGTTTGGGATAAGTAAGCGGAGTCAGTGGTTTGTACTTGACCATGGATGGACTTCAGTTCTAGTTCAAGTTGCACTTTCCTCGTAACCTCTTAGGCTTGCTTCATTTGCTCCTTCTCCAACACAAGGTTGGGGTTCTCTCTAAGTTTCTTGGGAATAATGGCAAAGTTGATTGGCTGCTTCTCTTTGGAAAAAGTTGGTTTGAGAGGAGATTGCTTGGTGTCTCTGCCCGCCCCGTGAAGGATTTTGCTTCGGAGCTCTCATCCTAACCACCTTGATAAGTGAACGTGCCTTACATTTCCAAGTGCTCTTTGATGTTTCCTTCTTTTGGACCTTTTCTTTTGGTGGTTTGGCCTTTTCAAGGACTACTTTGGCCTTTGGGGCTTACGTCTTTGGCTCTTTAGTAGTTGCTTACTTCGAGGTTGAAGCTTGAGCGTTTTTCTCCTTGGTTGCCTTGGATGTTTCCTTGGCTGTTGTCCTTGTCTTGGCTTGGAGCCATGTGATGGAATTTAGGGGCTCTGTATAATTAAATTCCTTTGGTACACTCAATACGTTAAGGCTCTTTTGATGCTCCTGCCACCACTGGGGTGATTGTCACTTTGTGCTTGGGTCAATCTTTTGAAGCATGTTCGAATCCATACTTATAACATGTACCTCCATAAGGAAGGACATTGGGGTTTGGCATAACTTTTGCCTCCGTAAGGAATGACATTGGGGTTTGGCATAATGTGTCTTCGTATGGAATGACATTGGGCTTTGGCATTGGATTTAGGGATGGAGTTGGGGTACTTGGTGTGATGGCTTTATAAGGACACTTGGCAATACAATGTAGGTCCTTGCAATGGAAACATCGAAGAGCCAACCTCCGTGATATGTTATTGAAGGCTTTGAACAAGAAGGTATAGTCAATGAATGGGGACTATTTTGTGAATCATACTGCTCATATGACTTGTAGCTCTCTTGTTTTAGACTCTCAAAGTCCATTGGCAAAGTCACTGAGTACTTTGTAATGGTGGTGACTTTGCCAACAGACTTTGTTCTGGAATCTCAGAGTTAATCAACAGTCACACTGAGTATTGTTGTAATGGTGTAGTTCTAGGAGGAGTTGGTTGGTTGGGGTGGTAATATCGGAGGTGTATATGGCGTTGGTGATGATTTGTACATACCTCTTGGTAAGGGTCTTGATAAACATACACTGGATTAACGAGCATTTGGTATGGTTGGTAGGACTAGTGGTTGCATCAACAAGCATATATTATGGTACTAGAGTCCACCCTATTATGGTACTAGAGTCCACCCTATTGGGTTTCCTTGGAGGCGACAATGGATTATGTCGTGGTTTTCTCGCGGCACATGAATGATGATAAATAAACTATTGTCTTAGCCTAGCAATGAACACTCTGTGTTTTTATAGTTTCGGTGGTAAGTTGCACACTAAACCATATCTCTTTATGGAAATAAGTGTGGGTGCCCAGTTTGAGTATCTGGCTATGAGGTTGTCTTTGTAGTTGGCCCTGGCCACACAGCTGGCTTATTTTATTGAGAAACAAACTTTTTGCCAACTCGTCCATGCTTATGTCCTTGGTAAGGACCCTTGCTAGTGCTGATTGGTCATCCTTAGTCGCGCCGCTGAAGATTTTGATAATGCATCTTCTATCTCTTGGTTTTATTTTTCAGATTGTTTACTAACATTCATCAAAGATGTAGTGTATAGAGTGTAGAGATGGTCGTCAAGCCTCTTGCTCTTAAGATCAATCGTTAACTGATCATTGAGTGATAAATCATCTAGTCTTTTATGGGGATTGCATTTAATATGGAGATACTTGTTTCTAGCAATATAGTCTCACACGGTCTCACCTTTCTCTTGGTTGCAGTTGTAGATTTGTGCAACATGCTTCATCTAGCTCCACTTGGTGAGAATCACACAATAAAGGTGTGTCTTAAGATCTCATAACTGGTCTTTTAAATTGGATTTAGTGCCCTAAACCACTTTTCTACTTTGTCTTCATCAAGATAAAGTCTAAATGAACATATCTTGATGGGATCATCAATCATTCCTATGGATTCAAAAATTTGATCGAGCTTCTCTAGATACACAATGGGATCTCTAGTTCCATTAAATATGGGCATCATCCTTGAGATATGGATTATATTTGTTTGCCCAATTATGAGCCTCTAGGTGTTATGTTTGTGGCAATCCCTCTTCCCATTTCAAATGACATCCTAAGCATGTCCAAAAGATTCTTATAGCGGCGGTGAAATATAAGGTAAAAGTTGCACAAATCCTTGTGTCTTAGGGTTTGGAGTTTCTTGCTCCATGGGGCCCTCAAGAATGTGTTGCCTGTCTAATTGGGAATTAATAACTCTTTCCAATCGTTGTAGTTCTCGCATGATTGCACTTAATGATGTACTCAAGGGATGAATGAGCCAAGTAAAAGAGTCGGCATCCACCCAATGTGTGCTTAGACTAGTCTAGATATGGTTAGGCAATAAAATGGGTGTCCAACTAGTTACTAAGTGTGGACAACCAAGTTTATAACCCTTTTGTATATAAGTCAACTTCTCTAATGACAAATAGAGAATCCTTTGAGTGTTGAATGAGATTGTGCTCTTGCTTCCTTATATCCAAGTTCTTTTGTTCTCTTGCCTCTTTGTGTGCGTGGATGCTATTGCTTGTGTGAGAGTGTGTGTGATCCATTTGCCTTCTTTTGTTTCTTTAGCTTGCATATGAGTGGATGTGTGAGAGAGGATTGGTGTCTTGAGAGGCTATCATGGTCTCTTCTCCCTTGAGGCTCCCAAGCTCTACATAAACAACTCTTACGGTGACAATGAGAGATGGGTCTTCTCAAGTGCTAGCTAGTGTCAATGCGGTTGCCTCTTCTCCAAGATGGTGGGTGAGCATCCAAGTTTTCCATGACAAGAGAAAGATAAGCGCACTCCACTGTATTAGTTCTTGTACTAGTGAGTGTGGTGTATTTGGGCTTTTCATTGGTGCCACTGTTGGGGAGCACAATTGTTATGCCTTAGTGTTTGAGTAGACTCTTGTGTAAAGCTTATTTGTGTTTGAGTAGACTCTTGTGTAAAGCTTATTTTTCTTATTGCCACTCCATGAAAGATCCAATGTTGTTGAGATTTTCTTGTGTTATTGCATTTGGTGAAAGATTTGGCGCAGGGTTTGATTTGGCTGAAAGGAGGATTAGAAAGGACTTTCTATTAGATTATTTTGGTTGTTATGATTTTTGCTCAATTATTGTTAGTATTAGCTAGTGTGTATATGATTTTGCATTAATCATGTGTGTGAGTGTTTAGGACTTTAATCATTAGACTTAGGAAATTACTGTAATTAGGTAGTCCATTAAAAGCACACCACGAAAGGATAAGGGAAAGGAAAGGAGGAATAGAGGGAGAGTTAGTGGACTTTGACTATGAGAGGCATATTGGTTTTCAACTAAGAAAGTGGCAGTAAAACCTCGCATATCAAATTGAGGAAGAGAGAGAGAGAGAGAGAGAGAGTGATTGAAGAAGGAAATTGAGATAGAGGAGGGGAGAGAGAGATGATTTGATGCTTTCTCCACATGCTTTTTGATAGAACCTACAATGAGTCTTGTAGGCCTTGAATGCGATCGGTGCCTCTTTCACATGATTGTGCTCTTATAAACACCAAGTGTGTTGACCTGATCCAATCATGACACGTGGAGCCTTATCTCCAAGCAATGACCTCATGGGTGGATTGCCACCTCATGATCCCACCTCACGAATTGTTGACTCACCTCATGAATCGCCCCACAATCTCTGATCACTCATAATACCACCTCAGGATCTCTGATCGCTCTCATGACCTAACCTCATGATCACCACCTCACAAACCGACCTCACGGATTGTCACCTCTCGGATTGCCACCTCATGGTCCCACCTCACAATCCTACCTCATGGATTGTCATGGGAGAAATTGCCACCTCACGATCCCACCTCATGGTCCCACCTCTCACAGATTGCCACCTCACAGATCACCACCTCATGGATCACCACCCCACGATCGCACCTCATGATCCACACCTCATGCCTCTGACCTCATGGATTGCTACCTCATGGATCGCACCTCACAATCCCACCTCATGGATTTCCACCTCACGGATCACCACCTCATGAATTGCGCCTCACGATCCCACCTCACGGATTGCACCTCACAGATCGTGCCTCAAACCTTCGGCCTCACGGATTGCACCTCATGGATTGTTGATTCACCTCACGGATCACCTCATGATGTCACATCTCTGATTGCTCATGCTTCACCTCTTTGATCGCCTTATGATCCGACTCATGTCACAATCTGCACTATTGGATTACAACTTGTCCTAGGCACATGTGCACACAAATAAAAGAAAAATCACAAAAATATTGGGAAAAGACTTGAAAAATAGTGGTTTTCGGCAAAAGACTTGAAAAACAAAGGTTTGAAACTAAAGGGATAAACAAAGAATTGATTTTTTTTGGGTAAATCTAGACCCCTCACACCTTGAGGGAGATATTAAAGGAAGCATACTTATGTGACCTGAAATTGACAAACCTAGCCCCTTGACTTTTCGACTCGGCATGATTACCTCTAGACCCTCTGTGCTGAATACTAGATTTTAGACAATCCTAGCCATATACACTTGCGGTTTGACAAGGTGTTAGTGTCAGTCATAAAAAATCCTCTGTGGATGAGGATAGTGTTATCAAAATTTTCTCTCGAGCTCCTACTACTAGGTGGAACGGGAATTGAACAATTTCAGACCCCTCATCCCCTAAGGAAACCTTGCTTTTGACCTAGATAGCTTGTTGATTGCAAGTGAACATATATTAGACCAACCGCTAGTAGACCTGTGGAGGAGTTTTACATGACTAGCTAGTGCCTAAGGTAACCCCAAGTTCCAAGGACATAATTCCCTTCCTCGAGTGGCTAAACGGTGACCTTTAATGTAGATACCCACCCTTCCATAGGATCAGAGACATCCCATGGAACCTCCATGTCCATTGATGGTAGGTGGTTGATTGGAATCCTTAAACACATAGTCCATTTGATCATGCACGAATTGGAATATGTGGATGGAAACCACCAAATCTATGAGATTGTATGACCTGAAGGGGTTGATCCAAGAAATGTGGGGGTTGATCCAAGAAATGTGGTTGAGTCTTTTAACCCCAAGGTTAGAAGATTCACTAGATAGTTTTAGGGTGTACATTAATATGTTTGAAAACATTTACCACCCAAAAATCCTCCACAAGGGAGACACCGGTAGTTCATGCTAATGCTGAGAAAGAGAGGGGATCTCCATTGGTGGTGGCGACATGGGGCGGGTTGCCAATCCATTGGTTCCCTAAGAGAGCTTTATTAGATAGACGATCCTCTTGCTTCAGGCCCCCAAATGTGGTTGATGATTACTCACATGTGGAAGAATCCGCCTTTCAAGCCACGATTTTTGGACTTTTCAACAACCATATAATAATGTGTCTTTGAGTCTCGTACTCCATTACAAAAACACAACAATAGTTGATCATTGATCAACCTCTCCCAAATTTTACATCAAGAGTTTACATGTTTTAATTGTGAGCCATAATCTCTCATTCACTCATGCTTATGTTGATCAATATTATGAAGTTGTGTCATTGGGTTGGTCCATTTATCATCACCACTTCATGCATGACTTGGAAATCTTGGAATGAACACATTTGTAAGCCTAGTGAATTTGATTTTATCATTGGGGTTGATGAGAAATCCCATCTAATGTTAAGGAAAAAAAATAAGTCATATATTATAGGGGTCAACTCAAACATTTCTGTGTTAGATTGGGTCTCCATTACCCATAAATTTTTGCATCAATTTAGCAATATGATGTGGCTGCATCTGTGATTATCTTAGTGTACGAGATGTTCCCAATTTCCTATCTATTTCCCTTCCTATTTCTGTAGCCACTTTAAATAGATTATTTAGTATTACTGTGGGTAAGTTGTGGGATTGGTCCTCGAAGATTGTCTGTATTCAGTCTTAGAAGATGGCCTATGGTGGGTAAGTTGTGGGATTGGTCCTCGAAGATTGTCTGTATTCAGTCTTAGAAGATGGCCTATGGTGGGTAAGTTGGGGTTATTGTGGACAGTTATGGATTTGGTCTTAGAATATTGCCTATATTTGGTCTTCAACTAGGTCTTCCTTTGGTTACTCCCCTTCCTCATCCTCTACCTCTTCCTGGGTTAGGAAAATATTGAGTTTGGCCCTAAATTGGGCATCATAGGAGTGTAATCATCATTTCTTGAATGTCATCGACTGGATTTCCCTCATGATTTTGTGGCATTACTATGCCTTCATGTATCTATGTGTGCAAGGAACTTAGGGTCAATTAATAAATTGTTAATGCCATCTTGTGACAATACTATGCTTTCATGTGTGTACATGTGTACGAGGAACTCAGGGTCAATTAATACATTGTTAATGTCATGTTTGTGTATAATTTCTTGGTAGTTCCTTTCATCTCATTAGGATTAGGCTCTATAACATCAGGTTGAGTACCCTCCTTCGAGCCTTCTAGAATTGTCTCTGAAGGTGGCATACCCTCATTAAGGGCTTGTGGAATCTCATTTTCTCAAAACTTGAGCTTGAGCTTAAGCTTGAGCTTATGCAACCTTATCTTCTTGAAACTTTAGCTTGATCTTGGGCTTGTGCAACCGTGTCTTGTAAATACCTAAGCTTGAGCTTGGGCTTGTGCAATTGCGATTTGAACTTAAAACAAGAAATGCATCGAGTCTAGTGTCCACTATCTCTCATTATTTCTCCATTCACCTTGACTCTTTGTAAGCCTTACTTTTTGTGCTTAAGTGACTGTATTTGTAGTTGAACCTCTCTAATTTCTTACTTTATTTCCATTTCTTCTTAGTAGGAAAGAATGCTTCTCCAATCCAAAGAGCACTAGCATTATCTCTCCTAATCCGGGGGTTTTTCTATGGCACTTGTTGCAAGAGTTTTTATCCTTGCACAACAAGAGATACACATAGGAGGAGTTTGAGCACATGTTCTATCTGTAATATTAATTAATCCACTACTCACATTGCTTGAACATAATTAGTTGATTGAGCTTCTTGTTCTATTTCAAGTTGTAATCCAAATAGTCCTTTGGCATAATTGAAAATGGTATGGGAGAAGATACAATCCTCTTGTTAGTTTGGTATTCATTTCCTCCATGGATTCCTTGCCAATAAATTTCAATTCTTTCTAGGCATAATTGAAATTGTTATGGGAAAAGATATAATCCTCTTGTTAGTTTGCTCTTCGCATCTTCCATGGATTCCTTGCTACTGGTTCTAATAAATTTCAATTCTCTCTAGGCAAACACACACAATTAGATGTTAGCTAAGTGACTAGATTCCACAATGGATATGAGGATCTTGGTGGGATTCCCTATCTATGTTCTGGAGTGAGATTGTCAACGAATCACTCTCCCAGATCTTAAGTGCATGAGAATAGGTTTAAACAATTCAAATTCCACTCACCACACTTGTCATTATTTTGTCAATCTTCTAATTTCCATGTGAAAACTACTTGGTTTTTCATTGTTGACAAAATGTGGTGCCAAAGAGCTCAAGGAAGAGAAAGAGAGTGAGTTGAGTAAACCAAGAAAGTGCTAAGCTTATCATGAAGCCACATGAGCAAAGGGATTTATCCCACATTGATGTACAAATCCAAGGGTGCACTTCCTCATATAAAAGTGATAAGCCTAAAACATGAAGCTACTGAGCAAAGAGATTTATCTCACATTGATGTACAAACCTAAGAGTGAACCTCCTCATATAAAAAAGGGCCATTCCAAGCAATGAATCATATCACTTGCACACATCTCAAGCTTTTCTATCAGTACAAGTCTTGATCTTATAATCTAATTGTGCTTGAGTCTATTACACATGCTCATCATTATGAATAAATTTAGCTTACATCTACCTTAAATTAATCATATTAATCACGTCTAATTAGTATAAAATTAGGTAGATATTTTGCTAGCAAGAGAGCTTGATCCATGCTTCTCAACATGGTATCAAAGCCATGGTGAGACTCTCTATTAGTTTAGTTGTAGGTCATTAATATTTGATTGGTGTTTGATTAGGTTCTTTTATGTGCCTCGAATTTCCATATCTGTTTCTTGTTCCTTGTTGTATCAACTAGAGAATAAATATCTAAAATTGAGAGAGACAAAAGAAAGTATACAACAAGAGAATAATTATCTAAAATTGAGAGAGATAAAAGAGAGTGAGCATTTGGGACAAAAAGAGATCCGGAGTTTATAAGTACTAGAGGAAGAGATAAGGAGAGAGAGGGCTAAGCTTTTCCTCTGCGGGCTGCTGGCTGCAACAACAAAACCGTGGAAACTTCTGCAACAAGTGCTCAAGATCTCTATGCTGTAGAGCTTCCATTTGCTTAAACAACACTCAAGAAGAGCAGCAACAAAGAGACAGTTTGTTGCAAGATAGCCAGTCGCGTAGCCTCTCCTGCTCTAAATCATATATTGTAAGGACCACCAAATGAATAGGCTAAAAATCATTTGTTATCTGTATCTACACGACCATTTGAGAGTAGCCAGTTGAGGACTCAAGAGGTAATGATTGTTGTAACCCTACTCTTAGAAGACATCAACATGAGCAACAAGAAGCTACAAACCATTACCCTAACCTAAATCATATATTTTAAAGGCCACCAAATGTGAAAGGTATGGGGAAAACCTCTAGTGTTTTGGAATGTGTCAAAGGCACCCTTGAGAAGGGTAGATTACTTTATAGTGGACATTCATATCGGTTCTTTACTTGGGCTTTGGGCTACGCCATCCTTGAGATTTTGTAGCATTTCCACATTTAATGATCAACTATCCTCCTTTATTATAACTTTAGTATTCAATGAATAGGAGGAGGTCTATGAATGATTTGTATAGAGTCTTTTGAGCCAAGCTCTCAGATCCTCTAAGTGCCTCTAGGTGTGTTAACCACACTGGTCAACATTATTTTAAACGTGGTTACGCTTCATGTAACTCATTTTTATGTAAACCGTGCTAAGCGCTTCATGTAAAAGATATATAGGATGACCGAGCTTACAAATTGTGTAATGCCGGCCATGAGCATAAGTCTAGGTGTACATAGAGCTAGAAGAACCAATTTTGGGCCCCCAATTGTTAAATGGCCGGTCGGCAATTGTAAAAAAAGAGCTTATGTATATAAGTGACTTATGAAATGGACAATCCCATTATCACAATTGAGTTTCCCTCTTTCTCTCTTGCTCTCTTGTGGCTATGGTGGTAAGCTTATGTGCATGCATGCTTGCTTGTTTAATTGTGTGTGTGTGTGCATTTAGGTGATGTTCTCTTTGCTTGCCTTTTCCTCTTCTTCTTGCTCTCTCTCTCTCCTTCACTCTTGCACACACATGAAGGCATTGAGTAGGAGTTGAACTCTCCATATCTCCTTCTCTCATTGCTTCTCACCTAGCTTGAGGAAAGCTCCACTTGGTTGAAGCAACGGGTGGTGGAGTGAGCCCCTAGCTTCACATCGAGGATTTAACCCTCATTAGGTTTGGCTAAGTGCTAGTCCTCGAACCGACCCTTGCATAGTCTCTTTTCATTCTCTACTCTCCCTCTTATCTCATGCAAGGAAGTATGCTCATTTTGGTGAATATCTTTAGTGCTGATGCTAGGGATTGCATTTAGCTTAGGGTCCACCACATTCTATTCCTTAGCTAGAGTCTTGATTTGCCTAGATGGAATGCAAATCCACCGTTAGGAGTAGGTTGTGAGATGCATGTTTGATTTTGTTTTTCCTCATACAATGGAGTTCAATGGAGCAATTGGAGCGTGAGGAGCTTGGAAGGCTACACCAAAAGTAGGAGCTAGTCATTGGTCATTCACACATAGCACCCCACCCTTTTCCTAATTAGTTGAGTTTCTTCTTTGCCCACACCTCTTCACATTCTTTTCTTTAGCCCATTTACATGGTTATGCAACCACTGATTATTGGGTCACTTCATATGCATTGTGATGTGGGTATGTGTGTAGGGATTTTCTGAAGGGTGTTCACGTGCGCTTGACACATTGGGGGATTTAGTGTATTTGGGCATTCACACGTACATCTTGGCCCTTGTTTAGTGTATTTTGGGCATCCACGCGCACGCTTTTGGCCATTTGATTTATTTTGGGTATTCACACGCATATTTTTTGCCATTTGAGCATATTGGTGCCTTTTCCACACACGGTACGGCATTCTTGAGCACATTTTGGGTGTTTCCACACTTTCGGGCATTGGTGAGACGACGTGGGGATCCATTATTACATCTACCCCGCCTATGATCGACATGCTATCCACCATCATCGTCTTTGAGATCACTAAACGACTCCATCCTAGACGTTGATTGTGCGGAATCTGATCATACCATCTGATTATACCCTATTACTTTGGCTCTATGCCCGTCATCACATGATTTGCCATTTCATGTGAGGAGATGCATATCATGTGCCATTTCATGTGAGGAGATGCATATCATTTGCCGAGTTCATACATACATTTGGCACATCGCTTCTTCGACCTCTAGATCCTTCTTCACCGAAATCATGCTATGATGACACATCATATTCATGTCTTATATGGATGTTTGAGCTTCAGATGTTGTTGCCTAGCCAGTTTAGATACTTATTTGATGAGGAGGATGTTCGTGTGCCAGATGGTCCAGATGTTTACAAATGGTGATTTTGTTAAGGATCTATGAGGTTATCTTTACATGGATGGTTCAGCATTGCTTTCATGGGATGATGTATGTGGGGACTTGATTGAGTGCCCTACATTTGTGAGCAGAGATGACTATATACCTGAGGATGGGTATCATTATTATGACATGTATTCAGTGGATGATGCTATGGATAGTGATGATAATCATCATGTTGATGATGATATTGATGTTGACACGTGCACATGGTGATGGTCATACACACACATGTGATGACGTTGATGTATCACACCCACATACCTATGATGATGTATCATGCACACATACACATGATGATATTGATGTATCGTACACACATACATATGATGATAGTGATACACGTGCACATGTTGCCACTCACACATATGCACATGTTGCCACTCACACATGCACATGATGATGATGTATGTGTTAGTGAACAATGAGAGTGATGTGTGTGAGTTAGATCATGTGGGCATGATCTTGATGGGAAGTATTCCAAGCATTGTGATTGTTGATACGCCTATGTCTACCTACCTTCCACAACGGATCATAGTGATGCATTGGCAGATCATAGTGCTGCATCAGACTATCATGGGGATGATAATTCACATGTTGATGAGCACATCATAGACCATGAGGAGGATATACCTGAGGTTCTAGTATTAGATGTGTTGGGCTACTCCTCTAGAGTTTTCACACGTGGAGAGATTTCAGATATGACCACTACTCCTAGTTTTCATAGCATTCCTGGCAGCATTCATGTGGATCGTGTTGTTGTGATTGGGAGTTAGGGATAGTGCATGAGAGTAATGATGAGTTTGTGGAGGTGAGACATCGTAGGAGTATACATATCGTAGGAGTATACATATCGATCATATTTTTAGCATATCCTATAACATTGACCTCGAGAGCTTTACATATGATCTAGGTATTTCCTTAGATCCAGTGTTATTAGAGATTGATTTATCATGGGATTTAGGTCACATAGGGAGATTAGTGATAGAGTTTGTCTATACCTTTGGGGATGACCTTAGTGGCCTTGGAGATTCCATTGACAGTGAGTTGGTTGATACCACTTATCTCTCGTGTAGACACTTTGTCAGTGCTTAGTGATGGAGATCTTTATGATGATCCAGCTTTTATCTTAGAGGGATACACACATATAGAGTGTCTTGCACATGGAGATATTGGGCATGGGTCAGATCATACTCATACATACATTGATATATGGAGGATCATGCCTTTGACTTTTCGAGTGGTGCTACATGTGACGGTGGCATGAGTTCACATTTGACTCTACATGAGGCCGACCTTGAGATATGTTCTTTTGGCTCCTATGGATGTTGACACGATCCTGTTTTCTTTGGGGCGGCCAAGACATTTATTTTTGGATGCAGTATATGTAGTTTGGGATACATGGTATCTGATTACATGTAATCTGATTATATGGTGCATTATGTGGATTTACGTGCATCACATCCAGATTCTCACCTGAGCAGTTATTTTGACCATGGATTTGATGATATTTCGGGTGGTCATTTCACTTTGGATGAGGATCTTGGATACTTCCTTTTTGATCCGGGTGGTCACACATTTAGTCCATGGTTAGATGGTCTACACTTTGGATATCCATTTGACCCGGGCAGAGTTATAGCCAGCTACATCATGGACATGGGTGTCTATCCATTTGATCTAGGAGGATTGGATGGCCACGACACTGGCATTGGCTCTCTACAGTGTCCATTCGAGATCCAGGTGGTTCGAGAGTCATTGCTTTAGAACCTATATGGTTTGTATTTACATTCCATATATGTGGTCACACTTGTGTGAATTACCTCATCTTCGGGGCGATACTAGTATCTTTCCCATTTGATCCTAGAGGATACTCGACTAGCTTCATCATTGACAGTTGTTCCTTATCCTCTCCACTTGCACCATATTATTATGGGACCATTGCCTTGGATTTTTCATGCCTCAGAGTTCCTTTCGATCCAGGTGGTTGCATAGATAGCCTCATCATCGGACAGGAGCCCTTCATCCTTTCCATTTGACCCTGGGGGTCATATGATTCATGTATGGGTCTTTCGCTACATCGACATTCCGCCATGGATGTGATTTTTTTTTTCTGGCTTTTGTACATAGCCACTTGTATATGTCTTTTCTTTGGGCATGACCATCCTTGACAAAATCATTATAGGAGGGGATGGTTTGTAATGAAGCAACACGTTTAGTTTAGGTCTAGGACCTTGGTCATGAGCTCAAGTATAAAAGGGGACTGTGATTGGGTACATTCGAGTCTCTCCTTGCTGCCTCCAAAGTGGAGATGGGGACATTATTGAGTTTTTCCTAGAGTGGTGATTAGACAAATTGGAGTCTCACTCATTGCCTCCACCATGGAGAGGGGGCAAGCTAAGAGTCTCACTCACAACGTCCACAGTGGAGATGGGGTAAGCAAAGAGCATTGCTTATGGAGAAACGATGGATCTACCAGCTTTGGAGGTCAATATGGAGGACCCCTATATTTACAAATACCTAGGATATATTATGAGATCTAAGGGAGATTCCATTTTCTTTTTCAAGATGGGTTCGGCCCACTATCCATTATTGACTTTCTGAATCGGTACTACACTGCCTAGGACTCTGCTTGTTGATGGAGTCTCCCTTTTACAAGAGAGCCAAGCCCACGTTTTGTTGATGGACACCTCATATCATCCATCATGAGGTTGTAATCACACTTATAATCACATGGTATTAGGGCATACGTAGCTAGTTTTCTTTTCTTTTCTTTACATATCCTCATGGTACTACTTTTTGGTCTCATAGACCCATTGGGTCTTTTGAAGGCGTTAATCTCTCTCTCTCTCTCTCTCTCTCTCTCTCTCTCTCTCTCTCTATATATATATATATATATATATATATATATATATATATATATATATATAGATACATAGGTTCAATTCCGTTTTGTGCACTTTGGTGCCATCATATAGATCATCTCTCTCTCTCTCTCTCTCTCTCTCTCTCTCTCTCTCTCTCTCTGCCCCCCCCCCAAAAAAATGGCATCCAAAAGAGAGTGAAAACATGAACAGGTAGTAGCACGTTATACCTCCTATTACCTCCTATTGCAGCAACATATTTGGTTCTAAACAATGTTTTGATACTAATGCTTTGTTTTATGGGTTTAAGTGTTCATTAGTACACCTATGTGTAAGTGTACTCAATTTTGGGCCCTTTTATTTAGCCTTTTGAAATTGAGGATTCATGGCTATGCATGTATATGGAATGGAGTGATCATAAACCTTAGATTAGGGATAAATCATCATGGCTTAATAAAAGATTAAGAATAATCTCATACAATGGCCATGATGCCTAAGTAAGTTAACCTCCCACCAAGAGGATGGAAACAACCTTCCATAGGCCTAGGTTAAAAGCCATAAGGCTCCAAGAGTCATGAGATGACTATTCTTGGCCTAAATGATCTGGACCTGAAAGAAATGTCCCAGTAATCTTTTGGAGTCTCTCTAGAGATATAAACCATGTAGTATATAAGTATGCAAGCCAAGGAGGTCAGAGCACATAATAATCTTGATGGGTGAGGTTAGCATCTAGGCTATACTGGAAGGGTGGTAAGTGGTTTAAGTGAACCCCCCTATGTGAGGAACCATCTTGTGAGACTCTCAACCAAGCTCTATCATGTCCCTGCTCTGCAAATTGTCACAAGATAACTCTACCGCTATCCTTGTAGCCTACTTATTATGTCCATGTATAATGGTGATGCATGTATGTGGTTATCTAAAAGAGTGCATCCACAATCAATGGTGCTACTTCAAACTCTACGGAATGCGGCATCGATGGTTTTCTCTAGATCATCATGAATGAGATCAACATAACCTCTAGTCTCTTAATCCTCCTCTCTCCAAGATTTGGTCCCCAAAAAGAGGCCCCATACATCATTGCCTAAGTCACTAGTACTAGGCTCTTGAAAGTATGTTTCGAAGTATTATCTCTCAAGAAGGGCAAAAGTTGCATATCCTTTCATTAATCTAGCATGGACTACTAGGTAGGTGCATGGTGAAAAGTAGGCCGGTGAAAGTAACCCCCAAATATACATAGATGGAATCCCCTATATATGTGAGTGATGTTTGGATGCTACTGTGTATGAGATGTTACCTCTATGAGATCTCATTCCTCACAAAATACATGATGTGCATTGTTGTATTTAGAGGCCCTTAGCCAAATCTATGAGATCTCATTGCTCACAAAATACATGTTGTGCATTGTTGTATTTAGAGGCCCTTAGCCAAATCTATGAGATCTCATTGCTCACAAAATACATGTTGTGCATCAAGTTGTCTTTGGGGGCCCTTAGCTGAATAATGTGAGATGAAAGCCATGCCATTGACATATAAAATGGATCAAAGCATGTGTCGTTGGAAAAAGTCTGAACCTCCCAACTTGTCAAGAAACTTAGAGATCCCATCTATGTAAATAGTGTTGAGAAGAGGGGGCAAACCTGTTTAGGTCCAATCGTGCTTGAGATATCTTTTGACATGACTCCTAGGGCTCTAACCCACCTTGTGACATGCCTCCTAGGGCTCTAACACATATAGCTATGACACCCCATATCATCTCAGAGATCCCATCTATGTAAAAGCCCAAAGCGTGTTGGGGAGAGATGGCAACCCTATTTTTCCCCAATCGTGGTCGAGATCTCCTTTGACATGCCTCCTAGTAGGGCTCTAACCCACCTTGTGACATGCCTCCTAGGGCTCTAACGCTATGACACCCCATATAATCTTAGATGGTATATCTAGATCCTATAAGCACCTGAGTACCTGTGCTTGTGGCACATAATAAAAAGCCTTGCAAAAATCCACAAAGTAGTGGTAAACTTATGTAACTTGGACTCCTTGTTAATGATGGCTCTTAATGTAAAGATATGATCTAGTGGGGAGTATGTCCTCCTAATCTACATTCTTTTCTCTCTACTAGGGGGATAACACAAAGCATGGCATGGCATTAAAGTGTTGAATGCAGCTTGAGGGTGTCTCTCCAAGCGCTATTATGTTGGCTGTATGTTGAAAGCTTACAGTTGGATCCATGGAAAAGGGGGTTGTTGAAAAGACACCCTTGCATGTTGGTTGAGATTTAGCTAAATATGGCTCACTTGAATAAGTGCAATGAGTATTTAACATTCTTTAAGTTTGAAATATAGTCCTTTGGAATGTATTGCTTACAAGATATGCACAACACAAGCATGACAAGGAAGCACCAAGCAATAGAGAAACACAATACAAAAACACAGAAGGTTTTTTTAATCGTCAAAATTGGAGCATGTCTCTCCAAATTATGTCATGTTGTGTATCATTGGAGCCGTGGAAAATAGTGAAATACATGCTACGATTACCATAAAAGGATCATTAAAAATAGATCCTTTTGTTGGTAGCATGTTGGCTGATGTTATACCAACTCACAAAAGTGGAGGAAGTCGTTAACATATGCACAATTAGTTTGGGACATCATCATGTGAAATGCAAATGATATCACTTTTCTTGCAACTGGAATGCATATGGTAAGATTTGCTAAGATTGCCAGAAATATTTGCTAAGATTGCCAGAAAGGTTTCTTGAAAAGAACACCTTTTTGTTGGCACCACATTGCTTGCAAATTAGGCATAGAATGGGTAGTGGCAAGAAGGCATCAAGCTATTTTGAAGTGCAACTTGAGGGTGCCTCTCCAAATGTGGTAACGTTGGGACCATATAGGAGGGAAATGGAATACAAGATGAGATTATAAGAAAGGGGCTTTAAAAAGTGACCTTTTTGTTGCGCATGCTAGGTGTTTTGTATATTAATTGTGGCTTTGCCATGATAGGCACAAAAAGTGTTTTCACATGCTTCTAGTTCAAGACCTTGTCTCTTGGAACATATTGATAGTAGGATATGTCCAACTAAATAATGGCAAGGAAGCACTAAGCTATTTTAAAAACATATGCATATCGAGGATGTGTCTCCAAATGCTCACACATTTATTTACAACTTGATTATTTATGGAGTATTGGAACAATAGACAAGAGTAGTGAATTACATGCTGAGATTTCTTAAAAAAATGGACTTTGAAGCAAACCTTTTCTCGACAATATGATGGTTGACATATACTTACTTGAAAAAAGGGAAGCATTGGACATGCTTCTAGTTTTAGATGTACTCTTGAAAATGTAGTTCGTGTAGGTTATGTGCAGCACGTATGGTAAGGTAGTGTGTGCTAGCGTTGAAACCACGTTGATATTTCAAAAAATGAGGTGTTTAAAAAGAGATCCTTTTATCCATAGCACATTGGATACAAATGTGGCTCTCTTGTAAAAGTGCAAGAAGAAGTGTTCGACATGAATCAAGTTCAAGAGAATTGCATGTAGCAAAGTGCCACACAAACATGGCAAGAAAACACTATTTTTAGTAGATGCAACTTAAGGGTTTGTTTCCAATTGTACAATGTTTTCTTGTAGCTTGACAACTTTGGGAAAATTTAGAGCTACAAACAAGGGGAGTGAAATACATGCTAAGATTACCAAAAAAGTGATCCTGATATTAGTGCATGAAGTGTTTGACATGCTTCCATTTTAAGACAACCTTATGGAATGAATTGCTTGCAAATAATGTGCAACACAAGCATTGCAAGGAAGCAATACACTATTGTTAATAAATACAACTTAAGGGTGTGCTATTAAGTGTGCCTGTACCTTGAAGGCCCATACCACATTGGAGCCATAGACAAGGGTAGTTAAATACATGCTATGATTGTGCTTTGTTCAAAGTGACCTTTTCGTTGGTAGCAAGCTATTTGATGTGTACGCCAAATGTTGCTTGCTTACAAAAGCAAAGAAAGTGCTTGACATGCTTCTAGTTTGAGACCTCATCTCTTGGAACGCAATGCTTGATGATATTGGTGCATAGATAAGGGCAATGAAATACATCAAGAGGCTTTTTGAAGACAGTCATTTTGCTAAATAATACATCGGTTGATATGTCAAGCCAAAAATGGCTTAGTAATAAAAGTATTGAAAGTATATGACTTGGTGCCAAATGCCTTATTGAGTGAGATTATGCTAAACAAATGCAACTTTAAGGTGCCTCTCCAAAGTCTATCACACTTGCTTTCAATAGAGCAACAAGGTAGCACTCATGTATGAGACGAGTTAGGCACGGTCATAGCCCTCTAAGTCTCACCGCGATGTCGAAGGGTATGCTCTCTATGATTTTCTCATCCTCTACTAGTCTCATGACCTTGTCCATACTTCATGTAAGTATTGGGCCACATTGGTGATCTTCATACTCAAAGACCAACAAAAAAAGCAATAGAATTTCTTTTTCTTTCATAGTATGTTGGGCATTGCATGATGGCATGATGATTGGCATCATGTGCATGTCACACATGGGGTATATCCATGGCTGCTTGTTCAATGGTGTCACATGTACCTCTTCCTCTGTCAATGCGGACCATGTGTGACGAGACCCTAAGCAACCCATAAAGAAGGCAATGAACACTATACATGACCATTCTACATGGAAGCATATCTCATGGGTATGTATTTACCAAATGTCACCTCTAGTAACTATTCATTTCTGATGGAAATGGTTTATGAGATGCTTGTTTACTATGTAGTGTGGTAGTGCATTGAGAGAGATGCCACGTGAAGTCTCCCTTTATGACCAATAATTTGCTATCCCCTACGAATCCACATGCATACTCAATATGAAAGCAAGCCATGAGAGTCATTATCTACCTTATGGGATGTCTGTCAGGCATCACATCACAATGTATGCAAACAATTGTGAAAAGCAAGCCTCTACTAGAATGACGTGGTGTGGGATAGAGCATAATGGCTTGTGAGCCTCTCTTCTTGGCTCACTTCTAGAGGTACAAGTTGTACTACCCAAAAGGCTACCCCATACATTGATGCTAATCTCACCAGTGAGTCAAACAGAACGCATTTAATCTACACTAGCGCGCTCTCTCTCTCTCTCTCTCTAGGATAAGATATATCATGGAAACATTGGTCTCACAAGCCAATTTGGCCTTTTGTAGACATTCAATATAACTCTCTCTCTCTCTCTCTCTCTCTCTCTCTCTCACACACACACACACACACACACACACACACATGGATGCATGCACATGGACACATGCATCTTTAGAGTCAAAAGACAAACTCCCTACTCGTGCCACCTCCTTGAGTTATGGAGCTGATTAGTACATTAAGCTCCTCCAAATGCAAAGACTCCTTCAATATGTAGTCAAACTTTTAATGCAGTCGAAACTCTTGCATGAGAAGTCAATTGCCAGGTTCAGAAAGACATACCAACAAACTCTCATACTTAGGCAGTTTACTAGATGGGTCCCTCCAAGGGGCCGGTTGACAATGAAGCACTCCTCTTGTTCAGGCAAAACAAATCTTAGTGCCGCTACTAAACTCCCCACAAAGTCCGATATGTAGAAAGGGGGTTGTAGGGCACCCCACTATTTGACAACGCAATGCCACAAGCAGCAAACCTAATGAAAGGAGATGAGTCAATAACATGGTAGTTATGAGTTAAGAGAGACTTGGCAGAGGGATATGTTCCAAAAGGGTACAAGAGGCTAAGCAACTTACCTATTTGGAGTGCCCACATAGTGCTAGTATATACCTATGCTTTCCTCACATCCTTAAGGGGGGATGTGTTGACATTCATATTTTTCTTTTGTAGAAGGGGAAGACTATTACCATTGCTGCCTTAATCAAGGTGTTGCATCACCATGCAGTGGTATTTTTGCTTTCCATTACTTTTGCATGTGTGCAAGCGCACACACTAGTCTTGCTTCCTATATTTTCAGCAAGAGCAGTGGACTTACTTGAATAGAATTTTTACAGTCGTCATGTTATTATATTCGAAATAGCACTTCAAATCTTTCATGTGGATCATGCAGTCTGCTTTTCACTTTTAGTACATAGTTAAGGAAATGCAGACTTGACAATCCAGATGCATAAGAAAGCACTACAAAATTAGAGCTTTCAGAAAAAAAGGATTGTCTAAAAGCCAAAATAGAGACAAATTCACTCACCTTCACAGAGCTACTTCAGATTTTCAACAAATTCACTTGTTGGAGGATGAGACCTACTTCAGATGTTCCTTTGGCTAAAACAGAGATTTTATCAGTCATCCTCAACCAACAAAATCATTTAAAACAACACTCTTTTCAGTCTTGACTGCAACCTTCCCGCTCGGCCTGAACAACTGCTGCTGTTTAGGACTGTTTTCTCATTGTTTGTGAGCAAACTAAAATGATGCCACAGGGACTGCCCCAGGAGTTGCAAATTATGTCATCCTCAAAAATGAAGCAAGCTGTAAACAAGAATCCAAGAGAGCTGCAAAACCATGTAACTTAAAGAGTTAGAATGCCAACCAAAAATTTTCCAAACAAGCCACCACGCTAAGCAGCAATATCAGATTCTAACCAAAGGCTACGTGGCACGATTTCAAGTATCAGAACATGAAATATGTTGAGAAATCACAGACTATTTCTAAAACACACAAACAGCATTCTTTGGATTGACTAATGGTCACTTGTTTTAGCTGTTTTCCATTATCATTATGTTTATAAAGCGCTTTGATTATTTAGCAAGTGTGTATATTGCAAACTTATGCAATGGCTATTGACGATATCAGTGCAAAGAAGAAACGAATCACCTACTTGTGGTAGACTGCTAATCAACAAGCCTGCACTAGTCAACTACTTGGTAGACTACTATTGGCGATTCAATATTGGCAGTGAGTCAGCAAGCCCACACCAATCAACTACTAATGACAGCAAGAGGTACACCAAGACAAAGAAATGCAACTTCAAGAGGAGACCAAAGAAGCTAATCATCTGCAAGGCAAAAGCTTGTTACACGCAGCAAGAAGAGGAAGAAAAAGCTCTTGTCATTTGCAAGATGACTGGACCAGCTATTGGTCGTGTTATATCCATAAGTTATAACTAGGCTGGCATAAATCCTGAGGCTAGGCCATTAACTAATTATGCTACCCATACACTTAAACATTGGGCTCTAGACGTATAGGCTTGCATAAATCATGAGGGTAGGCCATTAACAAATTATGGATACTGAACTTTGAAGTCAACTTTCTCTACTCACACTTAAACAGTGAGCTCTAAAAGTCTGGGACATCACAGGCGAACAGCTCAACTTGGTGTTTGTCTAGTCTCGAGCTCGAGGGTGCTCCAAAGAAGCTATCTGGGTGGTTAGCTATTAACAGATCTAAGTGCAAATAATTGGTTGGGAGTTATGTATCTATTTACCCCCTCCTGATTTTGTTTTCAATTTGTTGTATGACCCTCTTTCTTCTTCTTCTTCTTCTTTTTCCCCTGCACATACTAACCCTACTAATTGCAAGAAAGAGACTTCTATTAAGCATGAAAAAATCAATGCTAGAATCATCACAGAGTGTAAGGTAATTGCAGCCAGTCAAGGGTGCGGTGATGCCAAGAGAGTCCAGTGTGAGTTGAAGAGAAAAAGATCCCAAGATCCCACTCCCTCGTGAAGAGAACGTGCTTTGTGAGCCGACCTAGGAGGAGTATACAGGCCGAAGTGGCCATAAGGGTATAAATAATCTCTCCCCAAATGGTATGAATACACTGAGTGTCATAAATCAGGGTGCCCTCAATCGCCTCGGTGCATCTTGCCCTCCATATCTACCAGGCAGTGATGCTGGCAATAATCTCCCATGTGGTAACAAGTATCCCCAAGGATGGTATAAAATGTGACCGAGGAATATCTTAAAGTGTGCAGCTCTCGGCCATCCCTCTGGGGATCATAATGGTGGAGCCATGGTCCTCGCCCTCAAAGAAAACCTGTGGTCCAGACAGAGTGAGCAAGGCAATAGAGCCCCAAGTGATGTAGATAGTACCTCTCCTCAGTCTGCCTGAAAGCTGGAGCTCCATATCCTCTAGGCAACTCTGCAACCCCAGAGACAATGTTGAACAGTCTCAGAGGCTATTGAACATCTAGGGCAAGCTGGATCCGCACCAAAGATAGCTCTCCACTGGTTAACAGGGAGACCGCCGTCTAGCAATAACCAAAAGAAATGGGATATCCGATTCCTCCTGTAAGAGTGCCAAAGCTGATGCCAAAACCTCTTCTAAATCCATGGAGTAATCCCAAAGCTTTCCCAGTGTGACCTGCGGGTAGGAATCCTCTGAATCTATCCGAGTAATAATAGTCTGGGAAAAGTCTTCAAGGGATTGGCTGCATCAATCCATTACCACTCGCTGGGACCCCATGGGAGAGGTTTAATGGGACATCCACCATAAAGCCATAAGCACCAAAAACCTTGTGTCACAGTCTCAAGGGGAGGGTCAATAGAACAGTGCCTCCCTGAGCGACCCACAACTCTCACAGGGCAGAGGACAGCTCTGGGGATAATCCGATAAAGTCCTGGGTGTCACGGCTCACATCTCATCACTCTCCATCCAACCAGGATAGTATCGAATATGCAGTCTCCCTTCTGATCCTAGTCCATCATGGCTAATACCTGCAATAGTGCACCTGTCTTGGAAAAAGCACCCAGCCATCTGGGGTTACTTATCATGGAATGTGACAGTGAGTAACTCATGGGGGACAGCTTCATCAATCTAGTCTTCCAATTGGATCAATAGTTAGCATTCACACTTGGATATGCAAGCCTCAGCCCTGGATAAGTAGTTACTGGCTCCAAAACATTAGGTTTCATCTTTGTACAGCTTTGGAGCAGTAGAGTTAACTCATATCTAGTCCAAATCTATGCAAACATTGTAACATTCATTCATTCAATTAATATACAATAATTAGATGAAATCTCAAATCTCTTCCCATTTCAATGTGCATATTCAGTTTGTGCATTAACTAGGATTAATTGTGGCAGATAATCAACATGCTTCGCTTAGCATGTTACATTAGTATCAAAGCATAGGTCTTTTCTAGGGAGTCAGAAGGATCATTCATATGCAAGTCTAGGTCTAGATAGTGGGCAGTAAGATTTGCATTTTTTTCTGTTGGGACAAGTCACGTGCCAAGCGGGAAACACGGGCTCTATAGTAGAATGGTACTTACAAGATCACGCAATCCAAGTGGAGCAATACCATCGAGACCAAGAAGCATGTGAGGCCACCTGCTAATCCTAAGACTGTCAAGAACACGAAGCACGGCTGCCGGAGAAGAAAACACAGCCCACTATAGGCAGAAATGATAAGAATGTGAACCCAATACCGTCAAGAACACAGAATGCACACTCCAATATAGATGAGAAAGTGAAGACCATAAAGCCAAATGCCTAAAGCAACACCTTACGGCACGAGCTGACGACAGCCATGCACCACTGAGAATAATTGAAGTGCCAAGGGCACTTTTCTCCCTTTGGGTTTTTCCCCTTGGATATTAGGTGTGAAAGGACACCACACTTATTTTATTGTATTATGATATTGTGGAGTCAACTCCCTTGCTCCACACATCTTGTATCTATCTACTTTGAGTAGCAATAATCTATCTCTCTCGCTCTCTTGAGAGCTTGCTCTGCTGTGTACATCTCTGTGTGTGTGTGTTCTCTGTTTCAGTGAAACCCTAATCACCCATCATGATGTGCTTCTAAATGGCAATCACACGGCAATGTGAATGCCATCTCCAATTGTCCTCACTATTTTTGATTTTCGACAGCCCACCTTGGGGCTAGTTTGATTAGACACACCAAGGCTTCATGGGTCATAAATTGTGAGCAACCGATTTGCTTTTTAAAATAATGAAGGCAAATCCCCAGTTATCACCAATGGTTTGGCTCCAATGATCGAAGGCTTCACCAAACTTGTGTGGAATGGATATCGATACCCCTGGTGGCTGCATGACGGCTGTCCCCTTGAGACCATGGCATTTGGCATGTGCACAACTTTGTCCGTTTTGTGAGGGAACTATGGGACCTCGTAACCTCTGCTGGCCTTTCATATGATCGGCACTAGTGCTCGAAGAAAAAGTTTTTGATTAGTGCAATATTATTAAAAGAACCTCTCGAAAACCACCAATTTCTAGAACTTGAAGGCTGTTTTTGATTTTTAAAAGTGCAATTACACTGTACCCAGAAATTGGGTTCCAATCTCACTTGCATAGCTTCATTTCGCGCCACAGCAGTGACCACTGCAGGTCCGGACTCCGAACAGAGCCATGGCGATGACCTCTTCTGCCGCTGCTCCTCGCACGTCTGATTTTACGTACACCGCCTGCTACTGGCACGCCCCTCCTCCTCCCATTGATCTTTCTTTGCTAATTACATGCGATAGGTGGACAGTCACAACATGTGTTGGTTTGTGTTCTACACAGCAAAGAGAACGTCTACTTGCTATGCCAGCAGCTCTCCCAGAGCGGCTTGGCGGCCGCCTCGGAACTCTTCGTGGTCTTCATCTCAAATGTGGACAGAAAGGTGTTTGATTCTCTCTCTCTCTCTCTCTCTCTCTCTCTCTCTCTCGATGATTTTTAGGGAAGGTGATTGTACTTTATGCTTGACATCACAGATTGATTAGGGATCGCCCTCTGGATGATTGTACTTAATGCTGCTTGATTGCAGATTTACTAGGTGATTAGTTGGATGCTTTTGTTCAATCATGTATGTTTTATTTTATTTTCCGTAGATTCAGCTCAAGATTGAAGGTCAATAGGTCATTTTGGTCTTCTAAATACGTTAATATTGCTTTCTTTCTTTCTCTCTCTTGGCTTTCTCTGACAATTTTGTTACTTTGCTATCAAAACCTAGGTTCCGATCTGGCATCAGAAAGCTGGTTCAAGCAAACAAGATGGCATGGTAATTTGGGATTATCATGTCATCTGCATACAGGTCGTATACCATGATCCCCCCAAAAGCTAAGTGATAGGAACAAAGATTTTGTAGATTGAAATCCATTATACTCCTCCATAGGACCTTGGCATGACCTCATGGGATGCCTGCAGGCATGACAGTTTTCTTTGCTGGATCCTTTATGATTTGCTATGTAAACTTGCATAAGGCACATCCTCATTTCATTTGCCAGATACAAATTTATTCATACAAACATGTGTTGTGCTTATGTAGGTCTTTATGGAGAAAGGATCTGAGGCAGTAGTTTGGGATCTTGACACAACTCTTCGAATTCCAGAAACTTTTTCACAGTATATGAAAGAAGCTTTCCGTCCGTGGCTAGATCTACATCCAATTTATGAAAGGTGACACATTGTGTACCAAACATGCTACATGCTATGTGTGTTGGCAGGTTGGCGATTTCGAGCGTGTGATCTATGGCTAGAAGGTGCCTTGGATTATCCCATAAGTGGAAGCATGGGAAGTTGAAGAGCCATATATAGGCTAGAGTGGCACCTTGTCATAATCATCTCCTCCGGCCGGTGTTTTGGGAGGCAGCTCACCGGGAGATGGGAGCCCGGTGGAGGGATGCTGCAGTGCCCCCGTTGGGGGTGTTCGTGGAGCTTGATGGTGATGTGTCTCCTACGTGCGTTAGTCTTCCGCTGCGCATTCTGACATGGTATCAAAGCCCGGGTGTGTATGGTCCTGGGCGGCTCAGGCGTGTGGCTTGGGCGACCCCCTCGCGTCTCCGTGGCTTGTGGAGCTTGAATACATGCTATGTGTGTTGGAAGGTTGGCGATTTCGAGCGTGTGATCTATGGCTAGAAGGTACCTTGGATTATCCCATAAGTGGAAGCATGGGAAGTTGAAGAGCCATGTATAGGCTAGAGTGGCACCTTGTCATAATCATCTCCTCCGGCCAATGTTTTGGGAGACAGCTCACCGGGAGATGGGAGCCCGGTAAAGGGATGTTGCAGTGCCCGTTGGGGGTGTTCGTGGAGCTTGATGGTGATGCGTCTCCTACGTGCGTTAGTCTTCCGCGGCGCATTCTGACAATGTGGTCTAACTTATGAGATTGGTGATAGGCGGTTATGTCTGTTCTCTTATCAGATGCATGCATGGATAAGGGGGTTATGCATATGCACAGTGAGTGCTATGCATAGTTATGAGGTGTTGCAAAAAACATTTCATACATTTACAAAACGTTCCGTACCTCTAAGGGGTGTAAAAGTGCCCAAAAATCTAAGTCTGGATATTTGCCATAGTGAGATGCCTGGTCGGACGAGCCCGATGCCTCGCAATGATGCTCTGAATCCTCCGAGAGAGAGAGAGAGAGAGAGAGAGAGAGAGAGAGAGAGAGGGGGGGGCAGGTTAAAACACAAAGAGAGATACGTGTGGGGACATACACACATTTGAGAGAGAGAGAGAGAGACCGAACTCGGCTTATGAGACAAATCAGTATACCTGTGTGGGGTATCCTCTGTCATCCCAACAAAATGAAAAAGTACTGAACTAAAAAAAAAGCTGAATCTGGGTGTGCAATAAGTACAATGAGTGGGGGGGAGGGGATGGAGCTCTACTACTAGGAGAATGCAAAGCTATATGCATGGAGTATACAATCATGATATGCAACCTAGCTAGCTCCATCCTGTACCATACTGGGGGTATAAAATGGTATACATCAATGAAGGGGGTGTCCACAGCTCCCTGAAGAACATGCCTGGGTCTGCTCTGAAGCGAGCCAGTCGCTCCGCACCCTCTCAGTGAAACTGAGCTCTGATCTCTGTCATCTCTCTCTGGTATAGGCGTGGTGTCTGAAAGCCAGGTGTCCTCTGTCTCATGTGGGCTCTGAGTGTCTTTGCTCTCATCTCAGGAGAGTAATTCCCTACTGTGTAGGGGCTGAGAGTGGGATGGATCTCTGAATAAATGTAGTAATCTGTGTTTGTCGTCCCCCCTCTGGAGCTGTCTAAGCCTGTAATGATGTCTCTCTGTGATGCTGTATGTCTAGAATGAATCTCCCTAGTATGCGCTGGTCTGCTGCCTCAAAGATCTGGCGTAGGGAATGTGGCTCTCTGAATAAATGGGATATCTCTCTCTGATGGCTGTATATGCTCTGCATCTGCATACATAATGCTCCTCACTCTCCACCTCCTCTCTGCACAATTTGCATACCCTCTCCTCTCGGGGGATCCGTGCTGCTCTGCCAGTCTCGATCTCCAATCGATGTGATGAAACTCTAAGTTGACCAATAGCCACTCGGGAGCCGTGTGGTAAAAAGCCCTCCATGTATCTAGGCCTCTCTATAAATCCATCATCAGTGATACTCATGAAGTGATCTCTGTAGTATAGCATCTTTGGTGGAAGAGGTTGTGTAGGCGATATCCATATCTCTCGTGTATAGAGCTGCCATAGGTCCTGTCTCAATACTCTGTTCCTCTCACTATGAGAGACGGATATGTGGTGCATCCCTGTCATACTGGAATGGTGGTAGATGATCCATGTCTAGGGCCATGCTGTGAGAACCAATGTGTGACCTGTGCATACCATGATCCTCTGTCTCCTGCCTCAGCCAGCTGTCTAGATGCCTCAAAAGCTCTGTATGACAATCTGTCTTGTGGCATCTCTTTGAATTTGTCTAGCAGGCATATAGTCTGGAATATGGCCTCTACCATCATAGGAGGCGTAGCAAACTCTGCTCGGATAATGTCATGAGGTATTGACGGTTTGCTGCGTATCATGCGTGCCATCATGAGGGTTTGTGGTCTCTCTATCTGTGTCCACCAATGGGTAGCAAGGCCTAGCGCCCATACCGCTGCTCCATACATCAGTGCCGGTGTGACTAATGTGTCAAATAGCCACCCCTTTGTTCGGGGCTCTTAAAAATGCGCCTGGTGGCACTGTCTCTAGAGCATAGCCAATGCTGCATATCCGCGTGTCAATCTAGCTCTGGCTGCTGAACCCATGGTGAAGCGCGTGGCTGCTGCTGCAGAGAAGGTAACCCCTAGGTACACGTATGATGTCACCACCTCCAGTTGGCGTCCTGCGAGAGTGAATGTCAGCTGACTCCTGCCCTGTCTCGATGTATGAAAGACCATAACCTTGGTTTTCTCAAGGTTCACAGTAAGACCCCTCTGTGTGCAGAAATCATCGAGTGCATGTAGATACTGTTAGGATTAGGGTTTAGCACAAGACTATTAATTTGAGGCTTAAACTGACTCTAGGTACAAGCTGAGCAGGATAGCGCTCGCTGAAGCTCCCGTCGCCCCTGCCCGTCGTTCTGCATTGCGCTTGCCGCCCCCACCTTCCTGCTCGCCCTCCCGCCTGCCCATCCTTCCTTCCCCCCCTCTGCCTTCATTGCCCGCCGCGGGGTTTTCTCTACCCCCCCTCGCCTGCTTCCGCTGTTGCGCCCCCCCCCCCCCCCCCCCCCCCCCCCCCCCCCCCCCCCCCGTTTTTTCCTGATCTGCTTCGCTTCTTCTCCTCGCGCCTCCCCCTTGCCTTCGCGCCCCCACTCTGCTGCGCCTCATCCTCCCCCATCCGCTCGCTTCCTCCATTTCCCAGTTGCGCGCAGCACCCGCCTTCCCCTTTTTTGGGGTTTTTTTTTCTTTTTATCATTCGCCTTCTCCTTCTAGCTTCCGCCCCCCCCCTTGGGGTTTTGTTTCTCTTTTTTCGCTCCGTATCCCGCCTCTCTGTGTGCAGTTCGTTTCCAGCAGGTTTCCGCCTTCGCCTCGCCTTCGCCGCAGCTTCAGACTCTCATGGAGGCTCCTCCCGCCCCGCCTCAGAGGGACTCATCCGCAGCCCCCTCGCCCGCCCCCGAGGTCACCCCCATCAGGCTTTCTCTTTCGCCGGAAGAGGAAGCGAGCCTCACCGCAGAGGTGGAACGCCTCCAGGCTCATTCCACCATCTGCCGTATAGTCGGCACTCGCCCCAGCAGAGGGGAGATCAGGGATCTTCTTCAGGCCCGCCTTCTTGCAGATGTGGGCAAGATCCTAGATGTACAGCTTCTGGGCCGGGGACATTATCAGATCGAGTTCGAGGCCGCCCAGAGCGTTGCCAAGGTCCTTGCCATGAGTCCCCTTGACATCAGGGGTGCTCGGGCTTTCTTCAGACCTTGGCAGCATGGATTTGACCCAGCAGCGGCAGAGGAGGGAGAGCGCCTCTTCCATGTTACAGTTTGTTTCCTTGGTCTCCGTCGGGAGTATCTTCCGCTCCTCTCCAGGCTCGGAGCATTGGTGGGCTCGGTACTAGAGACGGGCCCCTCAGCTGCTTCAGTGGTGGCCAGAGCAGCGGGGCTACCTTCGGTCAGAGTGTTGGTGTCTGACATCTCCTCCCTTCCTAAGGTCATTCAGCTACCTAGGATAGGGGGGGGGTGGATAGATCAGAGAGTGGAGTTCTCGGGGCTCCCGAACCAGTGCTTCATTTGCAGGCAGGTCGGTCATCTGGCCAAGGCCTGCCCTCGCAGGAGACCTCGACCCGCACCACAGCAGCAGGCCACTGATGGCCCGCCCACAGATTCGGCTCGGCAGGCTGCCTCCGGGACACCTGCTCAGGCCACAGAGACCTCGGAGTGGCAGCCTGGACAAGGGCGCCGCCGAGGGAGACAGCCACAGCAGCACGCCCATAGACCGCTGCAGCAGCAGCCACAGTCTCAGCCTCACTGGGTTCCCGTGAGGAACAGCTTTGCTCCCCTACAGGAGGAGACCCCTGCAGCGACTGAGGACCAGGAGATGCCAGCTCCCCCTCCTTCACCCCCCCCACCCCCGTCCCCTCCCTCCGCCTCGCTTCCACCATCGCCTCCTCCCGCCTCCGCTCCGGCTTCGGCAGCGGCTCCCTCTCCACCTCCCTCGCCTCCCCCTCCTCCCCCTCCGCCCGCCTCACCTTCCCGGGAGGCCCTGGCAGTTCCCTAGCGCTCACCTGCAGTCCGGAGAGCGCTGAGCATTGACCTCGCTCGAGCATCACAGAGGAGACCTATGCCGATTAGGGCCTCACGGATTTCATCTATCCGTAGTCGGCTGAGTCGCCTTGGCATTCGACAGCGCTCGGAGGCTTTTGATTATTCTTTCACACGGCTTTTTGGAGCAGAGGGCCCCCATGAGCCAGCACCCATTCGCGTTCATGTAGTGATACCTCCGGCCCGCGGGGAGGAGGCACTAGACTCAGCGGTGGCCTTCTCGTTCCCTCTTTGTGGACCTTGTGACCGGGAGTGGACTCTAGAGCTCGCTCTCAGCACTTTGAAGACTCAGGCAGTTGAGTTTTCGCACCACATGAGCGATCTGGAGGTGACAGATGTGATAGGCCGACTTTGGGAGTTGGCTCATTTTTTCTTGGATCCCGGGAGTGTGGATACCTCAGGGATTCGTCATTTGGTCGTGCGCATAGTGGCAGACTTGGCACGCGACCCTGGATATGTTAGTATACACGAGGTTGCTCTGTCAGAGCAGGAGGCAGTCGCCATGGGCCACAGCCACTGGCGCCTGATCCGGGATTCTTGCAGTACACCGGGTGGGCAGATTCGCAGCCGTTCGGATGGGGACTACTCTCCATCCAAGCCGCTTGCGAAGGCCCGCCGTACGGCTGAGACAGCATCCACCTCAGCAGGGCATCCATGAGGATCATCTCATGGAATGTACAGGGCCTTGGCGGAGCACACTTTATACGCTATCGAGGCTGCTTGAGGCAGGAGCTTCAGAGATGCCTGGTTGGTGGCAGCATTGATATTCTGATGATGCAGGAGCACCACTTGGGTGAGAGCAGGATCCGGAGATATGGTTCGGTGATGCCTGGTAGATGGGACACTTTTTGGTCTGCAGGATTTGGTCCTTTGGGTGGACAGGGAGGAGTATGCATGGTTATTGCAGATGTATGGCGACAGGCCATTGTGGATCGAGGGATCATTGTGCCTGGTAGAGCACAGTATGTCATTCTGAGGATGCATGATGAGCTATTGGGTGTGCTCAACATCTATGCGCCCAATCATGCTAGTGCCAGAGCAGAGTTCTGGACTCAGGTTACAGATGCATTGCCAGAGGACGCACATAGGTGTGTTGGGGGCGACTTCAACATGCTTGAGGACCCGGCAGATAGGGTGGGAGGCAGTCATGTTACAGTGCACGGCACGGAGCTTGCAGCTTGGGACCGGTTTTGCATGTCACTGAGGATCACTGATGCATGGCAGCATGGGGCTTTCTCCCGGTCTCAGGACAGCCTTAGTTTCTCTCGGTCGGATCGCCGGCAGGGAGGGACTAATCTATCACGGATTGATCGCTTTTATGTGGGCGACTGGTTAGGGGAGCGAGGGGGCTCCGTTGGCATTCTCGCTGGCACCTCATTTTCAGATCATGCGCCAGTTATATTGGCATTGGAGGAGGGGACCCGGGAGCCCAGCTTGCAGTTGAGGATCCCAGAGAGGGTACTTACAGATCCCAGTCTCGCTGAGGACATTGAGAGGATCTGGCATGATAGTCAGTGCTCTGACCAGGATGCAGCGGGCCAGTGTGCCCAGGGACTCATTGATCTTAGCTCTTTTCTACACGCTGCAGCTTTGACACGACTGGGAGAGATTCGCGAGCGGGAGCAACAGCTGAGACGCAGCCTTGCTTCGCTACAGCGCCTTCAGGAGCAGCAGCCTGCATGTGAGTGGGTGGCATCCCATCTGAGCCAGCCACGCCAGGAGGTTAGAGAGGTAGAGGAGCAGAGACATGAGTTTTACTATCGTCGTCAGGCCTCTCAGTGGACGCAGCTTGGTGATAGAGTGACTGGAGAGTTTTTTGAGATCACTGGACCCCGACATGCGCGAGCAGGAGTCCGCCAGCTGGGTAGACCGGACGGATCAATAGCTACTGAGCTCGGGGAGATCAGAGCCATTGCTACGGCATTTTATAGTGACCTGCTTTCAGCAGAGCCAGCCACTGAGGATCGAGATGTTTGCAGACAGACTGTGTGGGCCCATGTGCAGAGGAGGGTCACAGACCATATGCGTATAGTTTTAGGTGCGCCTCTGTCAAAGATTGAGCTAGCCGAGGCCTTGAGGGTCCTGCCGCGACATAGTTGCCCAGGGGAGGACGGACTGACGCCGGCCTTTTTTATGCGCTATTGGGACCTTTTGGGGCCAGGCCTCCGCAGGGGCTTTCAGCATGTTTTGGACACTGGGGTGATGCCGCAGAGCTTTTCAGAGGGCTTGATCTATCTTATCCCCAAGGGGGAGGGAGTATCAGATGACATTCGGCATTGGAGGCCTATTACGATCCTCAACACTGTCTACAAGGTCTTGGCAAAGGCCTTGAGTTTGAGGATCCAGCCCTTCTTGGGGGAGTTGATTCATGCTACTCAGACAGGATTTGTCAAGGAGCGCAGTATCCTTGACAACATCTTTACTTTCTGGGAGGCGACGGCCCGAGCTAGATTTCTTGGCGAGGACTTGGTCGTGATGCTTCTCGATTTTGAGAAGGCATACGATAGAGTTGATTGGGGGTTCTTAGAGGGCACTATGCTTCGCCTGGGCTTTGAGCCAGGATGGATCAGAGGGGTGGCAGCTCTATATTCCACAGCTCGCAGCCAGGTGCTGATTGCAGGAGGACGGGGGCCGAGTTTTGAGCTGACCAGATCAGTCCGTCAGGCGTGTCCTCTCGCCCCTTTCCTTTTTCTCTTCTTTGCGGAGGCTATGAGTATGTATTTGACGGCAGAAGAGGTTGGTTTGAGAGGACTGCAGCTCCCAGTCCGGGGGGAGGACCTGCTTGATGCTGAGTTTGCAGACGACACGGGCTTATTTTTGCATGGCCATGAGGCCAATCTTATTCGGGCTGAGCAGTCGCTCCAGGTTTTTAGTGCAGCTTCGGGAGCACTGATCAATTGGCGCAAGACAGTGGCCTTTTGGATCAGTAGTGCTCCCACTCCGGCATGGAGCCCGGACCCCGGTTTTAGATGGATTCCTCCAGGCACAGCAGTGCGGTATTTGGGATGCCAGATTGGCCTTGATTTGTCACCTGAGCAGCAGATTGCCCCGCTTCTTCTGAGCATTCGGAAGAAGCTATTGTATTGGAGTACAGCTCGGCTATCCTTGGCTGGGAGGGTGGTGGTGGCAAATCAGGTGCTATTAGCGACCATGTGGTACATTACGTCTTGCTGGATTTTCTCGAGCTCTTGCATCAGCCAGGTACAGAGGCTGATCAGGAACTTTCTGTGGTCCGGGAGGGACGGTCAGCCAGCTCGGGCAAAGGTTGCATGGGCAGTTATTACACTTCCGTTGGCTCAGGGCGGTTTAGGCATTATAGATCCAGTCGATCAGAGTAGAGCCTTATTGGGGAAGCTTATTGTTCAGGGGTTGCTTCCAGGCGCTGAGCCTTGGAAAGAGCTTCTCTTGCAGCGACTTCAGGCTCGGGCGCCCCCAGCAGGGGGTACTTGGGCACTAGAGATTCGCTGGATCTTCATAGAGATGAGGAGGACAGGCCTCAGTAGAGGATGGGAGGACAGATTTGCTTTGAGCATCCTGAGAGCTTGGGAGCTGCTGAGACCGGGGCTCTCTCAGCGGCCTCCTTCTTGTGTTGAGGAGCGGGCCCGACAGCCGCTCATCTGGAGCCCAGCGGTTCGCACGGAGCAGGGTCATATGTTGGGTTCTCGGCCTCGTCTAGCCTGGGGACCTTTAGCGGCAGGCCCAGCTCGTAGTTTTGGAGACTGGCAGGCTTTCTGCAGTCTACCAGAGGAGATCCAGGTGGAGAGGCTGAGTCACTTCAGAGGGGGTTTGATTATGAGGGATGATATACAGGAGGCTCTCACAGAGGAGTGGTTCACGCCTCTCGAGCCAGTGGCCCCACGGTGGATGGGAGCCTTTACACAGTTGGAGATCCTGATTGCTATCAGAGCTAGCACTGAGGATGGCAGATGCCTCTACTATGAGATCCAGGATGAGGGCAGACTCCAGAGAGTGGAGGTGGAGTCGCCTTTGGTTGCAGAGTGCACCTTTCAGAGGATTCGGGTAGTGGCCGCCGCTTCTCGGAAGTGGCATATTGACCCCGACCCTGCTGATGTGCTCCCGGATTGGCGCATATGGGCATATGCAGCGCGCCCCTTGACCCGGCTACAGTGGGACCCCGGGGAGTACGAGTGGCATGATCCTTATGCATCCCTTGAGGCCACAGAGATCACCTTTTTCCAGTATATTGTTCGGCTGCGGCGGCATATTTTGACGGCGAGGAGGACGGTTTCTCCAGCGGCAGCGGGGCATTGGCATCTACAGGGACTCTCACAGGAGTTCCTTGAGGATTTCTGGGCTCGGCTCTGGGCTAGTCGGCAGGCCCGCAGGATCTCGGCTTTTCAGTGGCTGGTCGCCCACAGGGGCTCAGCAGTTGGCACTTGGCTTGTTTACAGCGGTCTTCCGGCGGCCTGCGTCCGATGCGGCCACCCTATGGAGACACAGAGACATTGCCTTTGGGACTGCCCTCAGGCACAGCAGATTTGGCTGCGGATGCTGCATATTCTGGCTCCCCTCTCTCCAGAGGGTATGTTTACGTGGGGTGCCGCTGCTTGGTCGACTTCGTCAAGGCCTGCTATGGGCTATGAGATGAAGCAGGGCAGTCAGGCCATCAGATTTATTAGGGGCCAGCCTCGCCTGGTTCCGACACCGGATTTCTCGTCCGCCAGCTGGACTCAGGAGAGGGATTTACGATGGGAGCTCCTCAGCAGCCTCACCATCTGGTTCACCTGGAGGGCCCGGTGCTTTACGGCCTTTGAGGGGAGATTGGAGCCACCAGCAGAGACTGTACGGGGGATTTGGCAGGAGTTGATTCACACCCTGCGAGGACAGTACGACCGCATCCGGGGAGACTCGGATGAGGCGATCTTACGGCGCCAGGCCTTTCACACCACTTGGCGCTGTGGCCCTTTCTACACCTTACACACGGGATCCCCCCGCTGGCACTACAGGCCACCTGTGTGGCTTTCCCCCCCCCCTATTGTATGATTTAGCCGCTCAGTTCTTTGTACTGATGTTTGTATTCTGCAGCACCTAGGGAGAGTCTCCCAGGCTGCCATGATGTATTCGCTGCTCTATCTCTCTTAGGAGCAGGAGAGATCTTTTGTAGCCCTACGGGCGTTTTTATATAACTAATGAAAGGATCTTTTCTCGGAAAAAAAAAAATTTGAGGCTTAAATGTGTGGGAGGATCAGGATCATGTGGGAGACATACACAGAGAGAACAAGGGAGAGAGAGAGAGAGAGAGTTGTGGGGATAAGTCAACTCATGAGGCATGAGTGTGTGACTCCCCTATCACACATGTATATTGCACTAGTACACATAGTGCACTTAGTACATTAAAAGTACTAAGTGTACTATGTACTATAACTTATGGGCTAGTACACACTATAAGGGTGGGCATAATGCCTTTACCCCAACAAGCTCCCACTTAAAGGCAAAGTGCCCTTAAATGAAGGAAAAGAAAAATCAGCATGTACATGATAATATACAAGGCCATATCAAGGCGGAAACTGGCCTCATCCAATGCCCATCAAGTGTCTGCAATGAGCAAACCGCTCCGGAGGCAAACTCTTTGTCAACAGATCAGCCGGGTTGTCATCCGTATGAATCTTAACAAGCTGAATTTGCTTGTTCTCTATCACCTCTCTGATGAAGTGATACTTTACATCCACATGCTTCGTCTTTGCATGAAAGACAGGGTTCTTTGCCAACTGGATGGCACTCTGACTGTCACAATGCAACAATGGAATATCCCCTGTATAGCCCAAATCAACCACTAACCGAGATAGCCATAATGCCTCCTTGCAAGCCTCTGTGGCTGCAATATACTCGGCCTCTGTAGTAGATAAGGCAGTGCACTTCTGCATCCTGGATATCCATGACACAGCACCTCCTGTGAATGTAAACACATAACCGGTAGTAGACTTCCGGTTATCTGGATGACCGGCATAATCCGAATCCGTGTAACCATGCACTAATGCATCCTGTTTGCCAAAACATATGCACATATCCTGTGTGCCCTTCAGGTATCTCATGACACCTTTCACTGCTTCCCAATGCTTCTTGCCAGGGTTGGCCATGTATCTAGAAACCACTCCCACTGCAAATGCAATGTCCGGCCTAGTAGCAACCATGGCATACATGAGACTGCCACAAGCTGAAGCATACGGAATCTTGGCCATATCAGCCCTGTCTCTATCCGACTGTGGGCTGTCCATAGCACTGAGTTTCACATATGGAGGCAAAGGAGTACTAGTCTTCTTCCCCCCGTCCATATTGAACCTCTGCAAGACTTTGCCAATGTATTCCTTCTGAGACAAATACAACACATGCTGATTTCTGTCCCGAAGTATCCGCATACCCAAGATGTGATTTGCATCACCCAAATCCTTCATATCAAAGGTTTGATGCAGCCTCTGCTTCAAGGTATCCATCTCCTTACGAGATTTCCCGGCAATCAACATATCATCAACATACAAGATGAGGATCAATAGACTGCCATCCAAAGCTTTCTTGGTGTACAAGCAGTGATCTATGTCACTTCTCCTGAATTTCTAAGATTTCATGAATGTATCAAATTTATGATACCATTCTCTTGGTGCCTGTTTGAGCCCATAAAGACTCTTTTTCAGCTTGCATACAAGCTTCTCCTTTCCACTTACTGCATAACCCTCTGGCTGCTGCATATATATCTCCTCATGGAGATCACCGTGAAGAAAAGCAGTCTTCACATCCATCTGAATCAAGTCCAGATCATCATGCGCAACCAAAGCCAACACAGCTCTTTAAGTGTGGTCATTTTGACCACTGGAGAGAAGATCTCATCAAAGTCCACACCATATTCCTGCTTGAAGCCCTTAGCCACTAACCTGGCTTTGTATCTTGGCTTTGCATCTGGTGCAACTTTGAGCCTGTAAACCCACTTGCATGGCAAAACCTTCTTGCCTGCAGGCAAATGCACCAACTTCCAAGTTCCATTTTTATGCAGAGAATCCATCTCTGACTTCATGGCACGCTCCCAAAGAGCCTTGTCTGCCCTCTGTAAAGCCTCCTTATAACATGAGGGCTCCCCACAGTCAGTGAGCATCAAGTAGTCAACCCCTGGAACAAACCTGTCAGGGGCTCTGGAGGGTCTTGTGGACCTCCGTACCCAATTACCATCATTTGCAGGTTGCTGTCCAGCCTGCATATCACCCATTGGTGGCTCCTGTTCCATGCCATAAGGCTGAAATATCATGCCCGGTATCTCCTCTAACTGTGGTATATCCATAGGGATATCTTCTGCCATCTCTGGCTGTCCATTTGGACCATTTTCAGCACCATTTAAGGGCTGGTTTTCCTGCTGTAATGGCTGATTTACAGCCCTTTGTTGTTGTCCATGATGTCCATCATCATCAAAGATGACTCTGCCAGGCTCCTGTTGCCTTGCAGGCTCCTTATACATGCATGTTTCATAAAAAATGACATCATTGCTGCGTATGATCTTTCTATTCACGGGATCCCAAAGTCTATACCCCATTTCACCTCTGTCACCATATCCTAGGAATATGCATTTGTGAGACTTAGGATCAAGTTTGGTGCGCATTTCCCTGCGTATGTGCACGTACGCAACGCAACCAAACACTCTCAAGTGCTTGTATGACGGAGGCTTCCCTGTCCATACTTCCTCTGGCACTTTCCCACCAAGCCTCGTGTTAGGTGACCTGTTTATAAGGTGAACGGCTGTCATAACAGCTTCAGCCCAAAAACCATGAGGTAATGCAGCATGTGACAACATAGAACGGACCTTCTCCTGAAAGGTCCTGTTCATCCTCTCTGCTGTCCCGTTTTGTGGAGGATCATAAGGAGTAGAGAGCTCCCTCTTGATGCCTTTAGTATCACAAAAGTCCTGAAACTGTTTGGAAATATACTCTTCCCCATTGTCGGAACGCAAAGCCTTCAGTGTTTTGCCAGTTTGATTCTCACCAAGAGCAACAAACTTCTGAAACACTGAGAATGTATCACTCTTCAATCGAAGAGGATAAACCCACACCTTGCGTGTGGCATCATCTATAAAAGACACAAAATATTTTGCCCCTCCCAAAGAAAGCTGAGGCATCTCACATACATTTGTATGCACAAGCTCTAACTGAGCATCTTTCTGTCCAAGAGCTTTCTTGTGGGGGCACTGTAGTTGCCTACCATATATACAATGCTCACAAAACTGAAAACTTGAAAACTTTAGAGAAGGCAAGTAACCAAAACGAGACAATTGCTCCATTCCCTTGACACTCATGTGTCCCAACCGGCTATGCCACATAGACATTTCCGGCAGCTCGGTTGCATTTACATTAGCATGGTGACAAACACCTGCATGCATGAAATAAAGAGTGTCCACCTTAGAGCCTCTGGCAACAACCAGTGAGCCCTTACAAATCTTCCACTTTCCACGACCAAATGTGGTAACATAATCAGCATCATCAAGCTGTCCAGTAGAAAGCAGGTCCTTCTTGATCTCAGGCACATGCCTGACATCATGGAGCATAAGCTGTGAGCCATCTGAAAACACAAGCCTCACATCACCTCTGCCAAGAATCTTGCATGCACGGTTATCACCCAAATAAACCACTCCTTCATTGCCAGCAGTATACCTGACAAACAAGTCTCTGCAACCTGTGACATGAAAGGAGGCACCTGAATCAATGATCCATGAGTGCATACCATGACCACCTGTAAGAAGTGAATGGGCATCAAGTGAAGAAGTAAATAGGACCTCATCCTCACTGCCACCTGCATGTGACACATTGATTTCTTCAATCTTGACTCCACTTTTGCCCTTTGGCTTTACATCTTTGGCTTCATCTTTCTCTTTGTCTTTGCCTTTTCCCTTTTCCTTTTGATCATTTTTCCATTTGTAGCATTGCTTTTTAATGTGTCCCTTTTTGCCACAATAATGGCATTCCAAATCCTTTTTGGAGCGAGACTTGCTCCTTCCCCTTTCTTGGCTTTTCCCCCTTTGCTGGGATCTCCCACGTGCATTCATTGCATTGGACTTTCCAACAGAGTTGTTTTTCCTGTTCATCTCTTCTTGAAGAAGAGCACCCTCAACATCTGCATATGACAGCATAGCATGCGAATTGCTAGTGGCTGTCCTGAATGTGTCCCAACTCTCTGGCAAAGTGCATAACAGAAAAGTGGCTTTGAACTCATCGTCCATTGCCAATTTTTGATTAATGACCTGGCTGACAATACCATTAAACTCATTTAGATGGGCTGTCATAGACGCCCCTTCCTTCATCTGAAGACCTATGAGTTTCTTCAACCAATACACTTTGCTTGAGGCACTTTGTTGGGCATACAAGTCCTGCAATCTCTGCCACATTCCCCAAGCTGTCTTCTCTTCACGAATGCTGAAAAGTAATGAGTCTGACACAGACAACATGATAGTAGATCTTGCCAGCTCATCCATATCTTCCCACTCTTCAGCAGTAAGAGAAGCGGGCATCACACCCCTTTCTTTGATAGGCTTGTGCTGCTTTTTCTGGAGCAACACATTGTAGCACTGGGTTTGCCAAATATCATAATTATGCGAGCCTTCAAGCTTCTTGATGTGAAGCAATGAAGAGCTCTCACCTGTGGTTGCCATAGCAAAATGCAACCTGTCAATGCTTGACTCCCTGCAAAAATGTGCAAACACTGCACCAAAAGCACACAAAGTGCTCACAGTTGTTCTCCCAAGCTTTATCTCCCACTGCGGAAGCAAAAATGCAACTTTTCTCCCACTTTATGTGATGAAATTAACAAAATCTGGTTGCTGCAGATTTTGGACAGCACCTTAAATGTGCTCTGTTGCCCTTCCAAAGTACTGTACAGCAGTACCAAGTGCTCACCAATGATGTACCAAACCTGTACCGGCAAGTACAGCAGCTGAAATTGAACCTTTTGGTCACTCAAAACAGTGTACAGCCATGCCAAAACTTGCACAAAGCTGTGCCAAATCTGTACCAGCAGGTACAATAGCAATAAATGCTCTCTTGGCTGTCCAAATGAGTGAAAATCAGACTTTTACAGTCCTGTACACTGCATACAACAGTCCCGAACAGAAATTGGGCAAAAACCCCTTGACTGCAAGCTGATTTCTGAGGATTCAAGGCATAAATGTCTTGCCTGCTGCTTTGCCAAGCTCAACAAGCATACGAACTTGAAAAGCCCCTTGATTTAAGATCAATTTCTGATCATACATGGTACATTGACGCACATGAAGGCATCCAGAGTGTTCACGATGCTTCCCCCTGGCCACATATACATCAAATACATGAAAGCCCCTTGATTTACAGGCACATTGAGTGCTTGTAAGGCATCAATACATTATTCACAGCATCAAATGCGATCGCCTGCATGCAAATCAACCAAATCGGCACAAAAGCCCCTTGATTTGCACTGCAATTTGCTGCAATTTTGCCCAGATGTGCGATTTCTCACATCATACAGCATGTATGAGTGCTTAATTGCACAATTACATCAAAAGCCCCAAATTTCGCATCTAATTTCCTGCAAATTGATCCTGATTGTGACCAATGTCACCCAATTTTGCCAATTTTGCTCAGAAATTGAGCAATTCGGCACCTGTACCTGCTCAATTGATTGAATTGATAAGAAATTCCAAAATTGAAGGCAAATACCTCTTAAATTTTTTTTTTGAATTTCTCTGATCTACAGGCTGAATTTCTGTTGATGCTATTGCAGAAAAGGAGGCGTCGATTTTTGCTGTTGATGCTGCTGTACACACTGACAATAGAGGGCTAGGCTTGTTGAAGGTAGTGCTGATGCGCCTGCAGCTCTTCTGCCGGAAGAAGACGAGCTGCTCAGACGGTCAGGATGGAGCGATGGCGCTTCTAACGACTACAGAGAACAAAACCGCTGCTGGTGTGGACTCTGAAGATTCCGCCCAACGCATTGTGAGCCGACTCCGCCTGTAAGCCAGTCGACGACTAACGCCTAGCTGCCTTGTGTTCGCTCCACGCTAATACGCTTTACTGCCTTCGCATACGTTCGCACTGTTGACGCCCGCCTTGTGGACCAGCCGACGCTTCTTCGCTCGCCTAGTAGTTGTGTTGACGCCCAGCCGACGCTTCTTCGCTCGTTTAGTAGCCTTCGCCGTCGACTTCGCCTTGTTAATAATGATCAACGGCTGCTCAGCTGGGGGCTTGGTGTTATGTCCATCCTCAATGGCTTTCTGTGAGATCGAACAGAACTAACCCTAGATGGATCCTCCACAGCTTCATGCACCCCAAGGCATTTCGGCAGAAGGGCTCCACTTTCCCCTTGCCTGCACACACAGGAAGCGAAGAAGCTTTTGATTTTTTCTGTCAACGCAGAAGGCCCACTTGTTTTAAAAGCTGAAGAGGGCGACGGTTCTAAAGGGGTGAAGCTACTAGTTTTGGCCGCCCTCAGATTGTGATGGATCCAGCAAGAACAAGCCACAGGCTATGACCATGGCTCTGATACCAGTTGTGTGGGAGGATCAGGAATTAGGGTTAGTTAATTCATGTGGGAGACATACACAGAGAGAACAAGGGAGAGAGAGAGAGAGAGAGTTGTGGGGATAAGTCAACTCATGAGGCATGAGTGTGTGACTCCCCTATCACACATGTATATTGCACTAGTACACATAGTGCACTTAGTACATTAAAAGTACTAAGTGTACTATGTACTATAACTTATGGACTTGTACACACTATAAGGGTGGGCATAACGCCTTTACCCCAACATTAAAGGGACAAAAGAGGCTATTAGCGTGATTTGGAGGCACAACACCCAAAACGGGCAACAATAATCGGAATAAGATTGATGCAAAACACCATTTAAGGCAAAGTTAGCTGACTTGGTTGACCTATCTTTTCTTGTTTACACATCTTCCACAAATCTTTAAAAGCAGCCAGCCAGCCAAGAGAAAGAGGATCAAACATGAAGAGCGTTAAGTTTAGCCTGAACAATAGCAATTTACACCATTTAGTCCAAGGCCATCTACTCCAACAAATGTCAACAATTAGGAGAGATACACAAGGCTTTCATGCTCTATTCATAGAGAGTCTAGTAAGCAATTCAGCTTCTTGCAAATTTCTTTGCAAATATTCAAGCTCTTTTCAATATACAATAGATTCGGTGGAGAAAATTAAGTCTTCCACTTCTCATATTCTCAGTTTTGTGCTTCATAATGGTTAAAAGAATCATGCTTCTGTTAGTGCACCCTCACATTGGTATAATCAATTTTAGCCACAAACATCTTGCAAGATTATTGGTTCCTCTTTGCATTGCATTCCTATTGTATACACATAGATTTCCAATGTATATTATTGCCATGGCTCCAATGGATGGAACAACAAATGAAAGAAGCACACACAAGGACCATATTGTAGAACACAAGCCCAAAATAATTAGCACTTAAAATGAGCAAGCCATAGTGGAGACAAAAGCCTAAGAGGAACAACTTGCAATGTTGGAGAGACGGATTCAATGTGAGCAAGCCCACTTTCACAATACAAATCGGAAATCACAATGAGATTGTAGGGAGCACCAAGGTTGTGTCCATAGTTCCAATTAGACAGGCACGTTTGACTGATGAAGCAAACATTTGCAAATGTTGGGTACAAACGTGTATGTAACGTGGGTTTCATACTATTTTTTATATAAAAAAATGAGGCCTTTCTTTAGGTGTGACATTTTTGCCCTTTATTTTTTGTGTTGCACCTCATTCTTGTCATGTGCACTCATGTACATGGCTCATAATCCAAGGCTAATCCTGATAGGCAACTGATAAACAGCTAGATTAGGGCTCATGCTAGGGCCAGAGAAGGTATAGAACAAAGTCCAGAGGACAAGAACCTTGTTGGCCAGTTTTGGAGTACTTCTAGAGCAAGTCGGCAGCTCATAGGATTTTTTGGGATTTTCTGCTAGCCGACCAGCAGTCGGCCAGCTTCTTGCGCATGTTTGGGCCTTTCTCCTTGCTCATTGTTTGTTATCACATCCCCCAATGGAGTGGGGTCTAAGATTAGGAATTTGTTTACCTTTTCGGAAGACCTAGGGCCATTGTACCCTTTTGTACTCTATCAATATACTAAATATACAGTCATCTCTCTCTCTTTTCTCTATCTATGCTGATTGTTCTTTTGCATCAAGTGTTCCTATGCAATGCTTAGGGCTGAAAGAAGATTCCCAAAGCTTCCGCACGTGACATTGGTATCAGAGCAAAACCTTCTGGTAAAGAGATTCAGCCAAGAAAATTAAAAAAATCGCTTGTGTGGTTGGTTTTCAAAAATTGGTTGCACTCGCATTCCAGTGTGACTCCTCTCCCTCAAAGGACGGTATAGCCTCCAAAAGTGACCAAAAACGTCTCCCACACACGTAGACCACTCCCACTATGGCGAATTCCAATGATGAGAGAGAACACCAGACCGCTACAAAAATTGTTTCTTCAACAGCAACTGCTTCTGGAAGCCAAGTCCCATAGGGCTTCCCAAACACTACTTATGACCAATCTCCAAAAGGGAGAAAGATGATTTATGAGCTAATACACTACTTCCTTATATATGATGCATGGATGTTGGTTGGCCAGTTCTAGGGGCTGTCGGCCAACTTCTATGTCCTTTGACATGAAATGTGTGACATAAAATGCCAAACTCTTCACCATAAATACTGATAAATTGTCATGTGCACCCTGCACTGGGGTACACAATGACACTGGCATGATCATCAGTGTTGGGGTAAAGGCATTATGCCCACCCTTACAGTGTGTACTAGCCCATAAGTTATAGTACATAGTACACTTAGTACATTAAAAGTACTAAGTGCACTATGTGTACTAGTGCAATATACATGTGTGATAGGGGAGTCACACACTCAATGCTTGAGTTGACTTATCCCCACAACTCTCTCTCTTCTTCTCTCTGTGTATGTCTCCCACATGAAACCCTAACCCTAATTCTACTCATTCAACTGGTATCAGAGCCTGGAGGAGTGCTATGTACAGCCGGCAGAGCTGTGAAGCTTGCAGTGAGGAAAATCGAGTGCTGTACAGAGCGAGTGCACAACTGGTCGCCTGTGTGCAGAGCTGGTTGATGGTCGACTGTGTGTCTCGTTGAACCAGTCGCAGGTAGTCAGGCGAGTGTCCATACCCAGGCGGACACGTAAGCAGGCATCCATACTCAGGCGGACACATAAGCACGCGTCCATACTCAGGCGGACACGGAGGCAGGCGAGCGAGGAGGAAGAGCAGCGGCGCTTACAACTGGTTGGAGTCGGGCGCCGTGCTGCAGGTTCGCGCACAGCTGAGGAGTCGGGCGCCGTGCGTCGCTGACTCGATAGCACACTAAGTCCCCTGCAAAGCTTCGAAAAGTCACCTACCGTGTATTCGCCACGCTCACGTCGACTAGTTCGCTTGCCCATCGCCGGCATAAACTCGACGTCGTCTTCTTTTGTGCGCAAAGGCAGCTGCAGCGAACCTGTGTGCAGAACTGGTCGCCTTCAGCAAAACATCCCGTCGTTGTCCCCTCCAGCACCATATGTAGATAGGCGAATCAACTTACGCTTCTGTGTATAGAAGCTCCAACCAGCTCCAGTTCATCTGCACAGATTTTCAGCAGCAACAGCATCAATACAGCAGCACCAAATTCATCACCCCCTTTTTCTGCAACAAAAAATCCGAAATTACAAGGTATTTGCTTCAATTTTTTTTTGGGATTTGCAATTGAGTAGGTACAATCATCAATTGAGCAGGTACAGGTGCCAAATTGCTCAATTTTTGAGCAAAATTGGCAAAATTGGGTGACATTGGTCACATTCAGGATCAATTTGCAGGAAATTGGATGTCAAAATTTGGGGCTTTTGATGTAATTGTGCAATTAAGCATTCATACATGCTGTATGCTGTGAGAAATCGCACATTCGGGCAAAATTGCAGCAAATTGCAGTGCAGAACAAAGGGCTTTTGTGCCGATTGGGTTGATTTGCATGCAAGCACTCGCATTTGATGCTTTGGGCAATGTGTTGATGCCTGTCAAGCACTCAATGTGCCTGTAAATCAAGGGGCTTTTATGTACTGGATGTATATGTGGCCAGGGGAAGCACTGTGAAGACTCTGGATGCCTTCATGTGCGCTAATGTACCATGTATGATCAGAAATTGATCTTAAATCAAGGGGCTTTTCAAGATTTTATGCTTGTTGAGCTTGGCAAAGCAGCAGGCAAGACTTTTATGCCTTGAATCCTCAGAAATCAGCTTGCAGTCAAGGGGCTTTTGCCCAATTTCTGTTCGGGACTGTTGTATGCAGTGTTCGGGACTGTAAAAGTCTGATTTTCACTCATTTGGACAGCCAGGAGAGCATTTATTGCTGCTGTACTTGCTGGTACAGATTTGGTACAACTTTGTGCAAGTTTTGGCATGGCTGCACATTGATTTGAGTGAGGAAAAGGCTCAATTTCAGCTGCTGTACTTGCCGGTACAGGTTTGGTACATCATTGGTGAGCACTTAGTACTGTTGTACAGTACTTTGGAAGGGCAACAGAGCACATTTAAGGTGCTGTCCTAAATCTGCAGCAACCAGATTTTGGTGATTTCATCACATACAGTGGGAGTAGAGTTGCATTTGTGCTTCCGCAGTGGGAGATAAACTTTGGGAGAACAACTATGAGCACTTTGTGTGCTTTTGGTGCAGTGTTTGCACACTTGCAGGGAGTCAGGCATTGACAGGTTGCATATTGCTATGGCAACCACAGGTGAGAGCTCTTCATTGCTTCACATCAAGAAGCTTGAAGGCTCACATAACTATGATATTTGGCAAACCCAGTGCTATAATGTGTTGCTCTAGAAGAAGCAGCACAAGCCTATCAAAGAAAGGGGTGTAATGCCCGCTTCTCTTACTGCTGAAGAGTGGGAAGATATGGATGAGCTAGCAAGAGCCACTATCATGTTGTCTGTGTCAGACTCTTTACTTTTCAGCATTCGTGAAGAGAAGACAGCTTGGGGAATGTGGCAAAGATTGCAGGACTTGTATGCCCAGCAAAGTGCCTCAAGCAAAGTGTATTGGTTGAAGAAACTCATAGGTCTTCAGATGAAGGAAGGGGCGTCTATGACAGCCCATCTAAATGAGTTTAATGGTATTGTCAGCCAAGTTATAAATCAAAAGTTGGCAATGGACGATGAGTTCAAAGCCACTTTTCTCTTACGCACTTTGCCAGAGAGTTGGGACACATTCAGGACAGCCACTAGCAATTCGAATGCTATGCTGTCATATGCAGATGTGGAAGGTGCTCTTCTTCAAGAAGAGATGAAGAGGAAGAACAATTCCGTTGGAAAGTCCAATGCAATGAATGCACGTGGGAGATCCCAACAAAGGGAAAAAAGCCAAGAACAGGGAAGGAGCAAGTCCCGCTCCAAAAAGGACTTGGAATGCCATTATTGTGGCGAGAAGGGACACATCAAAAAGCAATGCTACAAATGGAAAAATGATCAAAAGGAAAAAGGCAAAGGAAAGGACAAAGACAAAGATGAAGCCAAAGATGCGAAGCCAAAAGGCAAAAGTGGAGTCAAAATTGAAGAAGTCAATGTGTCACATGCAGGTGACAGTGAGGATGAAGTCCTATTCACGTCTTCACTTGATGCCCATTCACTTCTTACAGGAGATGGTCATGGTATGCACTCATGGATCATTGATTCAGGGGCCTCCTTTCATGTCACAGGTTGCAGAGACTTGTTTGTCAGGTATACTGCTCGCAATGAAGGAGTAGTTTATTTGGGTGATGCATGCAAGATTCTTGGCAGAGGTGATATGAGGCTTGTGTTTTCAGATGGCTCACAGCTTATGCTCCATGATGTCAGGCATGTGCCTGAGATCAAGAAGAACCTGCTTTCTACTGGACAGCTTGATGATGCTGATTATGTTACCACATTTGGTCGTGGAAAGTGGAAGATTAGTAAGGGCTCACTGGTTGTTGCCAGAGGCTCACTGGTTGTTGCCAGAGGCTCTAAGGTGGACACTCTTTACTTCATGCATGCAGGTGTTTGTCACCATGCTAATGTAAATGCAACCGAGCTGCCGGAAATCTCTATGTGGCATAGCCGGTTGGGACACATGAGTGTCAAGGGAATGGAGCAATTGTCTCGTTTTGGTTACTTGCCTTCTCTAAAGTTTTCAAGTTTTCAGTTTTGTGAGCATTGTATATATGGCAGGCAACTCCAGTGCCCCCACAAGAAAGCTCTTGGACAGAAAGATGCTCAGTTAGAGCTTGTGCATACAGATGTATGTGAGATGCCTCAGCTTTCTTTGGGAGGGGCAAAATATTTTGTCTTTTATTGATGATGCCACATGCAAGGTGTGGGCTTATCCTCTTCGTTCGAAGAGTGATACATTCTCAGTGTTTCAGAAGTTTGTTGCTCATGTTGAGAATCAAATTGGCAAAACACTGAAGGCTTTGCGTTCCGACAATGGTGGAGAGTATATGTCCAAACAGTTTCAGGACTTTTGTGATGCTAAAGGCATCAAGAGGGAGCTCTCTACTCCTTATGATCCTCCACAAAACGGGACAGCAGAGAGGATGAACAGGACCATTCAAGAAAAGGTCCGTTCTATGTTATCACATGCTGCATTACCTCATGGTTTTTGGGCTGAAGCTGTTATGACAGCCGTTCATCTTATAAACAGGTCACCTAACACGAGGCTTGGTGGGAAAGTGCCAGAGGAAGTATGGACAGGGAAGCCTCCGTCATACAAGCACTTGAGAGTGTTTGGTTGCGTTGCGTACGTGCACATACACAGGGAAATGCGCACCAAACTTGATCCTAAGTCTCACAAATGCATATTCCTAGGATATGGTGACAGAGGTGAAATGGGGTATAGACTTTGGGATCCAGTGAATAGAAAGATTATATGCAGCAATGATGTCATTTTTGATGAAACATGCATGTATAAGGAGCCTGCAAGGCAACAGGAGCTTGGCAGAGTCATCTTTGATGATGATGGACATCATGGACAACAACCAAGGGCTGTAAATCAGCCATTACAGCAGTAAAACCAGCCCTTAAATGGTGCTGAAAATGGTCCAAATGGACAGCCAGAGATGGCAGAAGATATCCCTTTGGATATACCACAGTTAGAGGAGATACCGGGCATGATTTTTCAGCCTTATGGCATGGAACAGGAGCCACCAATAGGTGATATGCAGGCTGGACAGCAACCTGTAAATGATGGTCATTGGGTACGGAGGTCCACAAGACCCTCCAGAGCCCCTGACAGGTTTGTTCCAGGGGTTGACTACTTGATGCTCCTGACTGTGGGGAGCCCTCATGTTATAAGGAGGCTTTACAGAGGGCAGACAAGGCTCTTTGGGAGCGTGCCATGAAGTCAGAGATGGATTCTCTGCACAAAAATGGAACATGGAAGTTGGTGCATTTGCCTGCAGGCAAGAAGGTTTTGCCTTGCAAGTGGGTTTACAGGCTCAAAATTGCACCTGATGCAAAGCCAAGATACCAAGCCAGGTTAGTGGCTAAGGGCTTCAAGCAAAAATATGGTGTGGACTTTGATGAGATCTTCTCTCCAGTCGTCAAAATGACCACACTTAGAGCTGTATTAGCTTTGGTTGCTTATGATGATCTGGATTTGATTCAGATGGATGTAAAGACTGCCTTTCTTCACGGTGATCTCCATGAGGAGATATATATGCAACAGCCAGAGGGTTATGCAGTGAATGGAAAGGAGAAGCTTGTATGCAAGCTGAAAAAGAGTCTTTATGGGCTCAAACAGGCACCAAGGGAATGGTATCATAAATTTGATACATTCATGAAATCCCAGGATTTCAGGAGAAGTGACATAGATCACTGCTTATACACCAAGAAAGCTTTGGATGGCAGTCTATTGATCCTCATCTTGTATGTTGATTATATGTTGATTGCCGGGAAATCTCGTAAAGAGATGGATGCCTTGAAGAAGAGGCTTCATCAGACCTTTGATATGAAGGATTTGGGTGATGCAAATCACATTTTGGGTATGCGTATACTTCGGGACAGAAATCAGCATGTGTTGTATTTGTCTCAGAAGGAATACATTGGCAAAGTCTTGCAGAGGTTCAATATGGACGGGGGGAAGAAGACTAGTACTCCTTTGCCTCCATATGTGAAACTCAGTGCTATGGACAGCCCACAGTCGGATAGAGACAGGGCTGATATGGCCAAGATTCCGTATGCTTCAGCTTGTGGCAGTCTCATGTATGCCATGGTTGCTACTAGGCCGGACATTGCATTTGCAGTGGGAGTGGTTTCTAGATACATGGCCAACCCTGGCAAGAAGCATTGGGAAGCAGTGAAAGGTGTCATGAGATACCTGAAGGGCACACAGGATATGTGCATATGTTTTGGCAAACAGGATGCATTAGTGCATGGTTACACGGATTCGGATTATGCCGGTCATCCAGATAACCGGAAGTCTACTACCGGTTATGTGTTTACATTCACAGGAGGTGCTGTGTCATGGATATCCAGGATGCAGAAGTGCACTGCCTTATCTACTACAGAGGCCGAGTATATTGCAGCCACAGAGGCTTGCAAGGAGGCATTATGGCTATCTCGGTTAGTGGTTGATTTGGGCTATACAGGGGATATTCCATTGTTGCATTGTGACAGTCAGAGTGCCATCCAGTTGGCAAAGAACCCTGTCTTTCATGCAAAGACGAAGCATGTGGATGTAAAGTATCACTTCATCAGAGAGGTGATAGAGAACAAGCAAATTCAGCTTGTTAAGATTCATACGGATGACAACCCGGCTGATCTGTTGACAAAGAGTTTGCCTCCGGAGCGGTTTGCTCATTGCAGACACTTGATGGGCATTGGATGAGGCCAGTTTCCGCCTTGATATGGCCTTGTATATTATCATGTACATGCTGATTTTTCTTTTCCTTCATTTAAGGGCACTTTGCCTTTAAGTGGGAGCTTGTTGGGGTAAAGGCATTATGCCCACCCTTATAGTGTGTACTAGCCCATAAGTTATAGTACATAGTACACTTAGTACTTTTAATGTACTAAGTGCACTATGTGTACTAGTGCAATATACATGTGTGATAGGGGAGTCACACACTCATGCCTCATGAGTTGACTTATCCCCACAACTCTCTCTCTCTCTCTCTCTGTGTATGTCTCCCACATGAAACCCTAACCCTAATTCTACTCATTCAATCAGTGCAACATTTATACAGAAGTAGAACCTTTTCTAGGATTATTTGTCGTACGCCATGACCCCATTGTGAGCCCTAACTCCATGGACAGTCAGACACGAGCTACGTAGGTCAGTCTCTGAGCCTTAGAGGTCAATCCTCTTAACCCACTTGGAGAATGTATCAGTTAGTGCATGTAGCGTCTATCAAAATGCACAGCGGAAATGAAGACAATTGCTGTAGAGAGCAATACACATATGAAAGAGAGAGAGAAGCTGTGTAACTCTGCTATATACACCAATAAAATCCTGGAAATATACAAGATAGAGTGTGGGGACAAGGGGCCATTTTATATGGCCCCTAGCTGCTGGTCGGCTAGCCCATAAATAGGCCGACAGCAGCCTGACTGCTCACGACTAGCAAATAGGTCAATCGGCTGCCAGAATAAATCCAGTCGGCCAGCACTGTAAGAGTGGTCGGGTATCAACAGAGCAGTTGGGCAGCTCCTACAAGCAGCCGACATCCCATACACAAGTCCAAAAAAAATAGGAAAAAAATACAGAGAGTGAGGAAAAATGGGAAGACACTAAATACGGGCGGGCACACCCACAACAATGGCCCTGACATAGTGTACAGACAGGAGATGACTACTAACACCCCCTCTCAGCTCCTACCAACCCCAGTGAGTTGGAGTGCCGCCGGAGCATAGCCTCAGGTAGAGACTTCGTGAAGAGATCCGCCGCATTGTCCTCCGTCGAACAATAAAGAAGCAAATGTCACCAACCAATATCTTCTCAGGAACAAAGTGATATTGTATCTCTATGTGCTTGGTCCGGGCATGGAAGACTGGGTTCCGAGTAATAGTGATACAGCTCTGGTTATCGCACTGGATGGCCGTGAGCTCCTTCTGTGGAAACCCAATCTCACCAAGCAACCTCCGGAGCCACACAACCTCGCAAGCAGTATCACAAGCAGCCTGGTACTCTGCCTCTGTAGACGACAAGGCAATCATTGGCTGCCTCTTGCTGCTCCATGAAATAGCCCCTAAGCCGAGGGTAAAACTGTAGCCTGATGTAGGTCTCCTCGTGCCTGGATCTCCTTCCCAATCTGAGTCACTCCAACCTTGGAGTCGAACTCGTTCCTTCATTTCACCTCCAGTGGTGTAGAAGAGTCCAAGATCCTTCGTGCCCTACAGATACCGGAAGATGCGCAATCCTGTGTCCCAATGAGACTTCAACGGTGTCTGCATAAACGAGCTCGACAACCCCCACAGGAAAGCTTAAGTCCAATTTGGTGTTTAGCAGCCAGATCAATGAACCAACCAGCTTCCGATACAGAGAGGCATCAACTAGCTCACAAGGATCATTAACTGTAAGTTTCGTGTTCGGGTCCATCGGTGATGTGATAGGCTTGCAGTTCTCCATCCCAAAGGCCTCAAGCAACTCATGGACATACCGCTGCTGAGAGACAAAGAACCCCCTCTAGGTCTACTAGATCTCCAATCCCAAGAAGAAGTGGAGTAAGCCTAAATTGGTCATCTCAAACTCCTTTGACAAGGCAGCCTTCGTCACTGCAATGTGCTCCATATGACCGCCAGTGAGAATGAGGTCATCCACATAAAGGATGATCAATGTGACCATGCCGCGTTCCCGAAAGAGATATAGGTTAGGATCTGCAACCGATCTCTGAAATCCAGTCCGTAGAAAGAAGGAATCAATCTTCTGATTCCAAGCCCTGGGAGCCTGCTTAAGACCATACAAGGTCTTCCGCAACCTGTAAACCATTCCCTTTGATCCCGGAACCTCAAAGCCTGGAGGTTGCTCAACATACACCTCCTCCTGCAGGTCACCATTAAGGAACGTAGATTTCACATCCATCTGAAATACGAGCCACCGTTGAGAAGAAGCAAGGGCTAGAACGGTTCGAATCGTGGTCATCCTCGCTGTCGATGCAAAGGTATCCTCATAGTCGATGCCTGGCCCCTAAGCATAACCCTTAGCCACAAGTTTGGCTTTGTGTTTGTCCACCGACCCATCTGACGTATACCTGGTCTTAAAGACCCACTTGACACCAATGACAGACCGTTTTGACAGCCTCGGAACCAACTCTCAAGTTTTATTCTTCTCTATGGCATCCAGTTCCACTTGCATGGCTTTCCTCCAAGTATCCTGTGCAAGGGCTTCCTTGACGGAAGTGGACTCGTTGTCCCGCATGATACAAGACATCAAAGCATAGTTTACCTATAAAAACTCCGCTGAATGACTTTTATCACGAACTCTATGCGATCTTCGAGGTCCGTCCTCTGTGGTCCATTCGGAGGGAAGCTCCGTAACACCTGCCTCCCGAAGGGTGTCTACCAACCACTTGGGTACTCAAACAGAACGCGGAGCCTCCTGCTGTTTGCAGGGGCTCAACCTCCTCAACTGATTGAGGTTGTCCAGGTGGAACAATTGACAAGGAATCATCATTAGAATCATCTAGGTCTCCAAGAAGTGGCGGCTCATCAACAGTGGAAACTGGAATATGCTCATCAAAAACCACATCTCGGGTGACGACGACCTCGTTCCTCTCTGGATCATACAACCTATATTCCTTGGAAAGAGAGTTATATCCCACAAAGACAAGCTTTTGGGACTTTGAGTCAAGCTTCCCTCTCTACTTCTTTGGAATGTGAACACATGCATCACTCCCAAACACACGGAAACGGGAGACATCTGGTTCCTGCCAAAATATGCCTCAAAGAGAGTCATGTTCGGTACTGAAGTCATCGGAGAACGGTTGAGGATATGGACAACCGTAGCCACAACCTCTCCCCAGAGTGGACGAGGAAGATCACGATACTCCAGCATCGTCCTCGCCTTCTCCACCACAGTCCTGTTCTTACGCTCAACTACTCCATTCTCCGAAGGCAAACCTGTATTAGCCAGCTCCTGCTTGATGCCATGTTCCGCACAAAACCGCATGAATGCATTGGAAGAAAACTTTCCTCCTTTATCAGCCCTAAGAGTCTTTATCTGCAAGCCAGACTCTTTCTCCACCATCACATGCCACTCTTTGAACCGAGCAAAAGCTTGGTCCTTCTGTGAAAGAAAATAAACCCAAGAGAATCTGCTACAATCATCAACAAGCAGCATGAAGTACAAAGAACCTCCCAAGGATGGCATCTGCATAGGTCCACACAAGTCAGTGTGTACCAACTCCAAAGGTTTCGAAGCCCACGAGCCTGCTTTGGAAAAGATTCCATGTGTTGCTTACCACGAATGCAAGAACTACAGTGTCCCTGCCTGCAGCCAACATCTGGTAAGCCAACCACCATCTGGTCCCGGAAAGCTTGCTTCTGCAGCGCATCCACATTCAAGTGGCCAAACCGAAAGTGCCACAAATCACCAATCTGAGAACCTATCAAGGAAGAGAGTGCTGAGAGTTTGTATATACCATTCTCCACTCCGCCTTCCCAAACAACCTGGCCAGTCTCGCGGTCCCGTAGAGCAACAGAATGCTCCTCAAACTCCACCCAGAAGCTAGTCTTGCAAACCTCATGCACTGACAATAGATGGAAACCAAGTGCGGGGACGTAAAGAACACGAGAGGAATGCTTCCTCCCTCTGCCATCGGGAATGATCTCCATCCGGCCCTCACTGTGAATCGGTATGGTGGAATTGTCGCCAATGAAAATGCGACCTAACTACCGTTTAAGATCCTGAAAGAAGTCACGGGAAGGAGTCATGAGCCTAGAAGCACCACTATCAAGAATCCATTCCCGAGTATCCTTGGCGGTGAAGCCAACTGCCTCCTCGTGCGAAGAAGATGAAGCATCAATGTCCAACATCTCCAAGTGCACAAAGGCTGGAGTCTTTGTAGCTGAAGCTGAGGAATCAGCACTCTTCCCACTCCGCTTGGGACACTTCCTCCAATAGTGGCCTTTCTTGCCACAATCATTACGAGTCCTCTTGGCCTTCAGTTTCTAACGGTCTGAATCGAGCTTCTTCTCAGAAGACTTCTCTGATGAAGACTTCCCTTTGCCCTTGTTGTTGTTGTTATGGCTTGTCGACCGCTGGTCAATCAAGGCCTCAAGACCATTGACACAAGCTCCTCCCATGTGATGGTGCTGAGCCTACCACTGGTGATCAAAGAGGAGTAAAATGCTGAGTACTGAGAGGGCAAATGTGACAACAACGTGATGGCCATATCCTCTGACGAAATCTCTCTCCCGGTCTGGAGAACCTCCTGCTGAAAAGCCTGCAACTTGTTGATGTGCTCCCGCATTATCAACGACTTTGCAGGATTCATCACCCGCATTTGAACTTCCAAGGAGATCCTCTTCATGGGTGATACCCTAATGTAGAGAGAAGCCAAATGTTGCCAAATCCCTCTGGCCAGCGTCATATGCTTTATGTGATTGATCACCTGTGGTGTGCAATTTAGGAAGATGAAAGAACAGACGCGGGCATTAACACGATCCCATAACTGTGCCTTTGCCTCCCGTTCCTTCCGTATAGAGGGTAACTCCCCATCTTCCAACTTCGGCAGTGGAACCCCAACAGCAATGAAATCAGCCAAGTCATAGGACTCCAAAACAGACTCCATCATTACCTTCCATATGACGTAGTTGTTCCCATCCAACTGTCATTCCACCGGGAACTTGGGGAGTGTCAGGATCTTCATGTGCTACTTAGCCATCTCAAGAAAATATGCCATCTCAAGGGTTCACAAGGTCTTGTGAAGGGAGGGTGGGTGGGAAAAAAGAAGAAGAGGCTGCAAATAAAATGCAAGGTGGCTTTCCAACGGTGATGGCTGCCTTCTACCCAATCTCCAAGTCCCGTACAGCCCAAACAGTCTCCAATCAGCACCACAAATCAACAAACCCTCGACGTCCCACTGTCTCCAAGCTTCAAGCCACCTGGGGCTTTGATAGCATGTCAAAATGCACAGCGGAAATGAAGACAACTACTGTAGAGAGCAATACACAAATGAGAGAGAGAGAGAGAGAGAGAGAGAGAGAGAGAGAGAGAAGCTGTGTAACTCCAATAAAATCCCGGAAATATACAAGATGGAGTGTGGGGGCAAGGGGCCATTTTATACGGCCCCTAGCTGCTGGTCGGCCAGCCCATAAACAGGCCGACAGCAGCCTAACTGCTCACGACCAGCAAATAGGTCACTTGGCCAGAATAAATCCAGTCGGCCAACACTAAAAGAGTGGTCGGGTATCAACACAGCAATCGGACAGCTCCTGCAAGCCTTCAGTGAGTATTGGGATCCAATACCGTGTCATCTTCTACATTCTCATTCTCTTCTCTCTCTCTATTCTCTAAAGTTGATGCTAAAGATTCTCACCACATAAAGGTATAAAGAAGGCCCTGTTGTGCGTTATCATGATCAAGCTTGGTGCATGTAGCATTGGTATCAGAGCATCGGGCTAGTAACCCAACTTGGCTACCTAAAGAAGTGAGATACCATGTCGGGAGAAACATCACATCAAGAAGAAAGCCAACAAGAAGAGATGGAGGCACAAAGCTTCCAAACAAAAAGAACGCTTCCGCCAAGCACAGAAGAGCTCTTGACAATAATGATGGAGCAAATAAATTCTCTAAAGATGCAGCTTGCCACTGAAAAAGAGAAGCCCAGAGAAGGCATCTCAGATCTGCCACAGGTCCTTCTACATATGGAGGAACAAAGAAGAAAAGATGAAGACCGACATGAAGAACAAAGAAGAAAAGATGAAGAAGCAAAAAGAAAAGCAGATGAAGAAAATGAACTGAGACGTGCGGAGGAACAAAGGGATAGGGAAGCCACACGCAAATATGAGGAAGACCAATGCTGCAGAGAGAAAGCCGATCGAGAGTTCCAGCAAAGACTCGACTGGGAGGCTGTGCAAATCCAGAATCAGCAAAACCATGGCACAGATTCTGGCGGCTCTTGCTCAGTAGGCTCCAAATTCCTCGTCCTCCACCGCCCCTACCACCACCATCATACGAACCTCTCCAAATTTTAGTAAGTATGATGGTAAGTGTGATCATGCTACGGTTACTCAATTTATTCATCAATTTGAAGCACATTTTCCCTTACCTAAAATCACAGATCCACAAGACAAAGTCCATGTGGCAGCACCCCAACTCACTAGGAAAGCCGTTACTTGGTGGCAACATTGGTCACAACTTCACACAAACCCCATCACAGGCCAATTCCGTTTTCATTGGAACACCTTTGTGGCTGACCTCAAAGTCCGTTTTCTTCCACCACAGTACATGACCAATCTTGAGGATGAGTTTTACAAACTCACTCAGGGTGGTTCCCCTGTTTTGACCTATTCCAACAAGGTCATTACCATGGCCCAGCAGTTGGGCATATCGGAAGAAGATAAGCTCAAGCAATTTATCCGAGGTTTGGACACTGCCATCAGGTATCAAGTGAGGAATTTTGAGCCTCGGACTTATGCACGGGCACTGACCCTCGCTCAAAATCAAGAACTGATGCTGAACGAAGGTAATCCCAAGTAGGTACAGTCTTCCCCTAAGCCCCAACAGCAGTCATCTACCCAGGGTAAGGGAGCTCATAACAGCAAAGACCAAAAGAACCAAAAGAAAAATTCTTCGGGTCAATCGGGCAATAAGAAAGATTCTACGCCCAAGAAGACTCCTAAGGAAAAAGCTACGGAGGGCATCATTGGAGGTTATCTCCAACCAGATGAACAGACACGGTATAGGACAGAGAACTATTGTTTCTTCTGTTACACTGTGGGACACGGAAAGAAAGATTGCACTAAGTTTCTGGCTGAAAAGTCTACTAAGGCATCGACTTCCACAATAGCAACTGTAGCATCATCATCCACACCTCCGCCATTAGCCTCAAATGCCATTCAACTTTTACCCTCTCTGAATTCAGTGCCACCAGTGGTATTTGATGATAAGCAGGAGGGCGAGACTGAGGGAAAGACAGAGGCTCTCATCCATGCCTATGGCACTGCAAAGGGACAGCAATTCATTGTCCTCTTTGACATGGGCAATTCTGAGGATGCCATCTCTCCGCAATTGGCTACCAAGATGAGTTGTACCTTGGTTCCTTATCACTTAGATGTGGACGGGTTTACCCCTGGTCTACGTACTGTTGGAGAATGCACAAGAGGAAGCATAAACTGAACAAGAGAAAGCGTAGAGAGAGTTTGTGGACAAGATCACCTTTTATAATAGCAATAGGCTTTACAATGGCAATAGCCAGCAAGAGATGTTGAACAATGTGCAAGAGAATGGATAATGAAGTGTACAATGGGAGGCCTCCTTTTATAGTGCAGTGTGGGAGCTGGCCGACAGGTCCACGACTCCTAAAATAGGAGAAAATTAATAAAATACCCAAAAATGGGTAGAGCCCATAAATACACAATACACTGAGATGCACTAATTCTAACACCCCCTCTGCAGCTCAATGTGTGCAAGAGTCTAAAGAAGATAAGTTGATGAAGATGCAACCATGGACCCTCCAGTACCGTGAATACTAGAATCACCTCGAAGAGAGCACCCGCCAACCTGTTTCCTCGAAACAAAATGCCATCATGAACAGCAAGGAACTTTGCTTGGCTACGAATTTCCACACAAATGTGGAGTGAACTCCAAGAATAGATGATGAGTTGCTAGACATAGTGCGCTCATAATCCCCAACAATATGGATGGAAAACATATCACGTCCCAAAAGCCTCGAACGATGAACTCAGAATAGATCCAGTTTATAATCTTTGCTACACAAAAGATAACCATGTCCTGCAGATGTCTAATGCACCAGTAAGTGGAGCTGCAACCAGCCCCCTCTAGCCTCCTCTGGCTGGAAGTACATGGGTCCTCTGTTAGCAGTCATCTCTTGTCTGTACCATAGTGCTCACAAAGGGCCTTTGTTGTGGGTGTGCCCACCCAAGAGCTCTTATCTTTTTTTCCCATTTTTCCCCATATTTTTTCTATTTTTATGGTCATGGAGGTTGTCTTGCTCCGGCCACTTGTACTTGTCTTGACCGACTTGATTTTGCTCGCCGACTGGATGTTTTTCCCAGTCGTGGACATCAGGGTTGCTGTCGGTTGGTTTATGGCTGGCCGACAAGCATAGGGGGGTGGTATTTAATAAATACCACCCTTGCCCCTACCGCCTGTATTGTACCGGATCTTGTGTATAGAGCAGAGTTCATCCAGCTTCTCTCTCTCTCTCTCTCTCTCTCTCTCTCTCTCTCTCTCTCTCTCTCTCTCTCTCTCTCTCTCCATTGGGGTAGTAGTGGATCATGCATTGTTGACATTGACCATCTCTTTTCACTTTACCACAACTCAGAGGACACGAGGGGCAGATCACACTCGATATACTTTTACTTCAGAGACTGATGTTGTCTACAGAGATGGGATTTATAGACGTCTGTACACAGAGGAGCCAGGGAGACCTTTGGAGGAGCTCACCCATATACTGACAGAGACTTTACAGGATGCAGCGAGAGAGGCATATCCACATACTCAGCCTGGACAGAGACAGCGTTCTGGGTGTATGCCCCAGAACAGCTGGTATGATGAGGAGTGCAGAGAGACAAGAGCCCAACTACAACGGGAGGTTGCTTTAGGAGTCACTACTCACCGACAGTCACGTATTGCCTTCCGGCGCCTTGTGCGAAGGAAGAAGCGGGCCTTCCTTGCTCAGCTAGAGCAGGAATTATACCAGCTGTTCTTGAGCCAGGATTCGAGGGAGGCTTGGCGTTTGTTTCATGAGTCCTCCCCTGCTTTGGCCATCACTTCTACAGAGGTCTGGGGTAGTTATGCAACATCTCTATATACATTTCCTGGACAGACACCTTTTCCTGACCCGCCAGCACCATGCCCACAGACATGTACTTTCTTTACCGCAGAGATGGTAAGGAAGGCCATTGATAGGATGAAGACTGGGAGAGCATATGATCATGATGGATTGGTCACTGAGCACTTTATTCATGCGAGAGACATGCTGGCAGAGCTTCTAGCAGTGATGTTCAATCGTGCTATGTGTGAAGGCTTACCCAAGACTTGGAGTATGTCCACCATTGTGCCTATCTTCAAGTCAGGGGACCCTATGGAGCCAAGGAATTATCACACTATTATGATTGGTCACACACTAGCACGATTGTATGCATCCATTCTTGAGCAGCAGTTGAGTAGATGGGCACAGAGAGAGGGCATTCAAGCAGAGGGACACGCAGGGTTCACGAGAGGTTTCTCTACTCTTGACCACATCTTGACTCTGCGGGCCATTATTGAGGAGGGCAGGTCGCATGGGCGACGGATTTATTGTAGCTTTGTGGACTTCCGCAAAGCATTTGATACAGTGCCCAGAGCCAGATTGATGAGGCGATTACACGAGATGGGGGTACCCACAGAGCTCATATGGGGGATTATGGCTTTATATAGATCAGTTGCAGGACAGGTACGCACCCCAGAGGGGGTCTCTACTTTGGTTCACTCCACTATAGGAGTGAAGCAAGGTTGCCCGTTATCTCCTTCATTGTTTGGTATGTATGTGGATGAGCTAGCAGGTACATGGATCCCACTATTGTTATATGCTGATGATATTGTGTTGGTCTCTGACTCCCCTGAGGGTATGCAGCGTCATCTGGATGCTTTACATGAGTTTGCACATGATAGTGGATTGTCTGTCAACCTTGGCAAAACCAAGGTTATGGTGTTTAACACCACGCCACAGTGGGTTAGGCGATCAGCTCCCACATTTACATATGGGCAGGAGATTGTGGAGTATACAGATGCATATACATATCTTGGGGTAGTATTCAGTGGGCCAGTGTTTTCGATGAGGAGATCAGCAGAGACTAGATTGACTAGAGCACATGCAGCCCTAGGTGGTTTGGAGAGGATGTGTTCGCAGGTTCAGTTTCAGGAACCTCGAATGAAACTTTGGCTTTTTGACACTCTAGTGACATCAGCTATGCTTTATGGAGTGCAGATATGGGGACCTTCAGTGGGCCATCACAGCGCAGGCGGGTGGAGAGGTATGGAGAGGCCTTTGGTATCTATGATCGCTAGGATTATTAGAGCCAAGGCCTTGGTACCTCATGAGATTATTCGAGCAGAGCTGACGGCTGCCCCTCTGGTGATTGAGGCTCTTACGAGATCAGTCTCCTACATACATGGCTTGTGGGATCTCTTCCGAGGCAGATATGCAAGCCTCACCCCTAAGTCCTCCTGACAGTTAGCTTTACAGGGAGACACGGCTTGTTGGTATGGACAGATGACATCTTGGTTCCAGGCACATGGTTTTAGAATGGACAGATTGCCTCCCTTCCAGTATTCTCTGGAGGCACCCTCTCTCACTCTCACACGGACAGAGATTACCAGACTCATCCGTTAGGATTTAGTTCAGCTGGACATTAGGAGGACATGGATACAGCCGACTGAGGAGCTGGGCACAAAGATGGCTTTCTACAGAGAGCATTTTCTTCAGCTCACAGCAGATGGTTTTGTGATCAGACCTAGTTACATGGATGTACACTTGTCTCATGCAGTACGATGTGCTATTGGTCAGATTCGCACATCCTCACACCAGCTTGAGATTGAGATTGGCCGATATAGAGGTATACCAGCTGAGGCCAGGATATGTCGAGTATGCCATGGGGAGCCAAAGACAGAGCTGCATTATATATGCCATTGTATTGCATACTATGAGATATGTGGTCGTTTCCACTGTTTATTCAGAGAGGGTTTTGGACCACTTTCCAGAGTCATGGGGTACCAGGACCAGAGGTGTTTGGGATTGTTCTTGCTTGAGCTGCGGAGATACAGAGATAGCCTGCTTAGGCGCACAGAGAGCCAGACTCACAAGCACATTACAGACTTCTTTAGTCCAGCCATCACTGCGCCAGATGGACCACAGCAGCAACAGGACATGGAAACCGCCCACACCAGCGGTACACTGATTGATCGTGCGATTGAGCTTGGGTGGTCCAGACGCCCACGACTACTGAGGAGGGCATCCCAGCATAGACGGAGGTTGCAGCGGCGGATTCGGATTATTCTTGCGAGACATGCGGGACACCCAGTCAGGGTGCTGACCACAGAGGATATTGAGGAGATCCGCCAACGTCCGATGCGGCACATATTATGAGATGGAGGCACCTCCATAGTGTACCCCCCCGTCCCACATGATATTGTATCCCCTCACCGTACTCCACTCACCTCCATAGCGTACCCCCCCCCCCTTACTATATTCACACCCTATAAGGGTTTCTGTTTACCTTCCAGTTCTAGTTTCATTTTCTAGGTGCCAGTACTATCATCTTTATTTTTCATTTTCTGGTTTTTTTATCCAGACATTGTATCAGATCCACCATGATGTAACTTTTTGGTCTCATAGGTCATTATGGCCTTTTGAAGACGTTAATATAACATTGCATTTCATTTCTCTCTCTCTCTCTTCTGCGTTTTGTTCTCTACAACAGTTGTCTCATATTTCCGTTGTGCATTCCGACATGGTATTAGAGCCCTAGGTGGCTTGAAGCTTGGAGACAGTGGGAGCTTGAGGGTTTGCTGAATTGTGGTGCTGATTGGAGAGTGCTTGGGCTGTTCGGGACTTGGAGATCGGATAGAAGGCGGCCATCACTGTTGGACAGCCACCTTGCATATTTTTTGCAGCCTCTTCTTCATTTTTTTCCCACCCACCTTCCCTTGACAAGACCTTGTGAACCCTTGAGGTGGCTGAGAAGCACGTGAAGATCCTACTCTCCCCACATTCCCAGTGGATCAACAGTTGGACAAGACCAAATACAGCATATGCAAGGTAATGATGGAGTCTATCTTGGAGTCTTATGACTTGGCTGATTTCATTGTGGTTGGTGTTCCATGGCCGGAGTTGGAGGATGGGGAGCTTTTACCCTCTACTCGGAAAGAACGGGAGGCTCAGGCACGATTATGGGATCGTGTCAATGTCAGTGTGCGTTCAATCATCTTCCTTAATTGCACACCACAAGTGATTAATCATATCAAACATATGGCGCTGGCTAGAGGGATTTGGCAACATTTGGCTTCTCTGTATAACAGGGTATCACCCATGAAGCAGATCTCCTTGGAAGTGCAAATGCAAGTGATGAATCCTACAAGATCTTCGACGATGCGGGAGCACATCAACAAGTTGCAGGCTCTTCAGCAAGAGGTTCTTCAGGCTGGGAAGGAGATATCTTCAAAGGACATGGCCATCACTTTGTTGTCTCATCTGACCTCTCAGTACTCAGCTTTCTACTCCTCTTTGATCACCAGTGGCAGGCTCAGCACCGGAAGAGCTTGTGCCTATCGTCTTGGACCAAGAAGAGCATTTTACGAACCCTCCACAGGGCGGAGGTTCTGAGGCCTTGACTAGCCAACGGTTGAAAGGCCGTAGTAAGGGCAAAGGAAAGTCTTCGCAAGAGAAGTCTTCTGAGCAGGAGCCCGACTTGGATTGTGACGCCTTGAAGGCAAAGAGAACCTCTAACAATTGTGGCGAGAAAGGCCACTATTGGAGGAAATGTCCTAAGCGGAGGACCGAGAAGGGTGCAGATTCCTCAGCAGTAACTGTGCAGACTCCAGCTTTTGTGTACTCGGAGATTATGGACATAGATGCTTCATCTTCTTCGAGCAGGGAGGCGGTTGGACTCACCGCTAGGGACACTCGGGACTCGATTCTAGACAGTGGTGCTTCCAGGCACATGACTCCTTCTCGAGAGTTATTACAGGATCTTAGAAGGCACGTAGGTCACATCCTAATTGGTGCAAGTCCACTATCCCTATTCACAGTGAGGACAGGTTAGAGATTGTTCCCGATGGCAAAGGGGGGAAGCATTCCTCCCAGGTTCTTTATGTCCCATCCCTTGGTTTTCATCTGTTGTCAGTGCATGAGGTTTGTAAGACTGGCGTACGGGTAGAGTTTGATGAGCATTTTGTTGCTCTACGGAACAAAGTAACAAGCCAGATTGTATGGGAAGGCAGAGTGGAGAATGGGATCTACAAACTCTCAGCACTCTAAATTACAGGTTCTCAGTTAGGTGATTTGTGCCAGTTTCGTCATGACCACTTGAATGTGGATACGCTGCAGCGGCAAGCTTTCCGGGACCAGATGGTGGATGGCTTGCTGAATGTTGGCAGTAGTAGGCAAGGACATTCCAGTTCTTGCATTCGTCGGTCAAAGGAACCTTTATAGGTGAACTATGCTTTGATGTCTAGTATCATTCGGGACAAAGAGCCTATTGCAGTTGAGGAAGCTCTTTCCCAAGGGACTTGTAGGAAAGCCATGCAAGTCGCAAATGGTGACTTGCGGGAGGAGGTGTTTGTTGAGCAGCCTCCAGGCTTTGAGGTTCCGGGTTTAGAGGGGGTGGTTTACAAGTTTCGGAAGGCCTTGTATGGACTTCAACGGGTTCCTAGGACTTGGCATACCAAAGTTACAATTGATGATCCTTGTGAGCAGGTTGATGCCTCCTTGTATCGAAAGCTTGTTGGTTCATTGATTTGGTTGCTGAACACCACATTGGACTTGAGCTTTCACGTGGCGCTGTTGAGCTCATTCATGCAGACGCCTTTGAAGACTCATTGGGACGTAGGATTGCGAATCTTGCGGTATCTGCAAGGTACGAAGGATCTTGGACTCTTCTATGACACTAGAGGGGGAACGACGGATGGAGTCCGACTCCAAGGTTGGAGTGACTCAGATTGGGGAGGAGATCCAGAAACAAGGAGATCTACTTTGGCAGAGTATCGGGCTGCTTGTGCTGCTACTTGCGAGTTGGTGAGGTTGCAGAGGTTACTTGGCGAGATTGGGTTTCCACTGGCGGAACCCACGATCATCCAAAGTCACTTCGTTCGTGAGAAGATTTTGGCTAGTGACATCTTGCTTGTTTATTGTTTGACGGAGGACAATGCGGCAGACCTCTTCACGAAGTCTCTACCTCAGGCTATGCTCCAACAGCACTCTAGCTCACTGGGATTGGTTCCACATCCAGGGGCTAAGAGGGGGTGTTAGCAGTCATCTCCTATCTATACCATACTGCTCACAGAGAGCCTTTGTTGTGGGTGTGCCCGCCCAGGAGCTCTTATCTTTTTTTCCCATTTTTTTCCGTATTTTTGCGGGTATATGCCAGACATACTCCACCCACATAGACAAGTTGACAAGTTTTCTGACCTCTCGGCTGATCTCACCGATCTGCTAAAAGGTGTTAAGACAAGAAGGCAACGGATTCGTATGACTCCACAAGCATTGGAGGCATTCAAGAACCTCAAGGTGGCTTTATCAGAAGCGCCTTGTTTAGCACTTGCCTCGTGGAATGAGCCATTTCAGGTGATCACCGATGCGAGTAACATCGCAATTGGCGTTGTGTTACAACAGAATGGTCATCCAGTAGCGCTTACATGTCTCGTAAGTTACTGCCCGCAGAGAAAAATTACTCAATCTACGATCGTGAAGTCCTTGCAGTTATACAGGCCTTGAAACATTGGAAACATTTTCTTTATGGCCGTGACTTTGAGGTTCGCACTGACCATCAGGCATTATGCTGGATTCAAACAATGCCAAGTGCACAGTAGAGTGACCGACAACACCGTTGGAGCCAGATATTCCAGCAATTCGGTGGTATGATTGAGTACCTTCCAGGAAAGGCCAATCCAATGGCCGATGCTTTGAGCAGGAAGGCACAAGTGACTTCGATTCAGACCACTAGACTCGACCTTGTTTGTACAAGACTAGATCACATGAAGCACACGTATGCAGATTCCGAGGAATTCGGTACACAGTGGGAACAAGCATTGGATACCACAGGACCATGCCACTTTCTGATACGCGATGGTTGGCTTTTCTACAAAGGCTGACTGTGTGTCATGAAGACGTTCAGGGCAGCTCTTCTCCATGATGCCCATGATGCCATTACTGGTGGTCATAGGGACATGAATTTGACTTTGGAGAAATTGGAACGGCAATATTATTGGCCAAAGATGAGACGAGATGTGTTTACATATGTACAACGCTGTGATATTTGTCAAAAGGTGAAAGCTCCTCGTGGAAAGAAGATAGGGTTATTACAACCCTTGCCAATTCCGGAGGATCCTTTCCAAGATATTTCAATGGACTTTGTCACGAATCTGCCTCCCAGTCCAAGTAAGCGTAATACGCAGTGCTTAATTGTTGATAGATTTAGCAAATTTGTTATGCTTATTCCTTGCAGGGCCAATGTGACCGCCGAGGATGTTGCCCAATTGTTCATTCGGCATTGGTACCCGATTGGCGGGATTCCTAGGACCATAGTGTCGGACCGAGATGCCAAGTTTACCAATCATTTTTGGAGGACATTGTTTGATAACTTTGGTACTAAATTGAATTTTTCCAGTGCATTCCACCCACAAACGGACGGCCATACAGAGATATACAACCAGTTGGCCTTTGATGTGCTGAAGTGTTATGCCCACGATCAACAAAGTAAGATGAGGCAACGTTTGGAAGACCTTTACAGTTGTTTTTGGCCAGGACCTCGTCTTCAGTACCTGAAGCAAACAGAGTGACGAAGTCTTACCAGGAGATTTTAGAGTCAATCAAAGAAAGGTTGGCTAAAGCGCAAGAGACCTACACTCGACAGGCCAATAAAGACCGAAGGGATATGAAGTTTTCGGAAGGGGATTGGGTTTATCTTCGGGATTATGAAGCAAAGGTTGAAGGAGGTGGGCAAGCAATGCCCAAAGTTGTCTTTCAGGAGCTTCGGACCCTTTCCCATCCAGAAAAAGGTTAATGAGGTTTCCATGCAATTGAATCTACTCTGAGTTAGACTATGCATGATGTGTTTCACGTCAGTTGGTTAAAGCCATATGGAGGTCCGATCCCTTCAGAAGTTAAAGACGAGGCGGAACCAAATATTGTTGATGAAGCAGAAGTTATGGTTCCAAAACAGATCCTTTTGCACCGTTTCAAGCATGGCTTAGGATGAAGACACAGACAGTTCCTCACGAAGTTTCAAGACCGAGGGACCCACGAAGCGGTATGGCTTGACAAAGAGTTTTTCGAGGACTATTCGGCGTTATTGACAGATTATTTGCAGGCTATACAGCTTCCGTCAAGTTAAGCAGAAGGTGATGTCACGTGCATTCCGCACTTGGATGCCACGTAGACATATCTGTACAGAAGGTGCAGGACCTGGGATGGTAAACTGGTCCCATGTGACCCCAGTCCGAGATGAGTTAGCCAGGGTTCCATCCTGGTCCGAGGTTAGGTGTGCATTGTCCTGCACATGAGTCCAAGGTCAGGTGTGCATTGTCCTGCACATGAAACAGTGCCAGTCCGCACTGTGAGTCTCCCTCTGGAATGATGTCACTGACTCTGTGTATCTAGTATGATACCGAATGCCAAAGTGTAGACAGTTAGGGATTGCATTTAGGAAAAGGGGCCAGCCCATAGGGCCACCCCAGGAACTCATGTGGGTATGGGGAAAGTACAAGACAATCCCCATAAGGGCCAAGATCCACTGCATGTTGCTTGCGTATATAGTCGCAACACCTTGAACACCTTTGAGAAGCAAATTGCCTTGGGCCACAGCCAACGGCCTAAAATAGAAAGAATATTCTCATGATAGCAAATCAACAAACAAGAATGGGCCAAGCACCTCCACAAAGATTCACTAAATATAGCTGCTGCCAATCGATTTGCCATGTGGCCGGAAAGTGATGCATGAAGAGGATCTTAAGACTTCGCGCCATATGAACAACCTTCAAGCACTTCTTTTTTTTCCGAAGGTTGAAATTTTTGTTTTCAAAGGTCTTCTGCAGACGAGGTGATGAGAACCAGCAGTGGGACATTGGCGAGATGGCACAGCTATACATGGAAAAGAGAGCAGTCCCTAGAGAAGGCCCTTGCTTCTATGTGGATGGAGCGCAATGCAAGGCAGCGGTTGCTTGGGTCCTAAATACCAACGCTACAACATTGAGGATATGATGATACTTTTTAAAGAAAGTAAAAAGTATATGTAGGCCATTAATGAAGTATCCACAAGAAGAATGCAACCTACCAAAAACAACATGGCAGAAGTAAACATTCCTTCTTGAAGAAGAGTTCCATGTCCACCAAAATCTTCCTCGTCAAGTTTCAAAACAACCTTGTAGTACCCATAGATTACAGCTGAAGACAATGCGACAAAACTGCAAAATGCACACAGACAAAAAGCTTTCAAGACATGATGGTGTCAAAACTAGTAGAGAACAAAATAAATTATGTGTGACTTCCAGAGATATCCCCTGGGGCTCTAGCCTTAGTGGTAGCGCTCGGCTTCCTAAAGTGAGGACCTGGGTTTGAATCTATCCAAGGCATCTAATTTCTAGGCATGATGGTGTCAGAAGTGGGTGAGAACAAAAGAAGTTATGTGTAACTTACAGCACAATCTGATCAGGCCTCCCAAAGTGAGGACCTGGTTTGAATCTACATATGGCATCTAAATTCAGTACCCACTCACACATCATCAACAAAAAAAAAACAAAAACTTACAGAGCAATCCAGAAGGAACCAACTAGTGGGATGCAGCCCCATAGCAGTCCACAGAGGAGTGCGATACCCTGCCTGATCCAATACAATACGTCGAGCAGTTCTTCCTGACACAATTCACAAATCGTGTGTAGAATTACGATGAGGGTACATGCTACAATGAGCAACCATGCAGGCAGAGAGATTACCTTCTCCCATGCAACACTGGGATCGAGCCACTTGGACTTGGGAAGAGAGTCCCCGTTTGCTTCGGGCGGCTGCTGCTTGGAGGTCCTCCCTCTCTCCTTCATTTGTAGATTGATCCTACACAGTCACTTCTGATTCGACACCAAAGAGATCTGAACCCGCAGTCTCTCGCGTGCCGAAGCTCGAGCCTATGGTTCGGCGGACAATTTGGGCAAAAAATACTTACTTGGGCAGTATAAGAACAATTAATTTTTCCAAATTATAAAAGACTCACTACTCTAGCAAAGTGGGTGATTGCCACATAACCAATGAGTGTCCCTTGGCTTACTTAGATTAAGGAGAGGGAGATCTTGTTTGAAACCCTAAGTAGGAGTTTCTACCTAGGTGCCGGAATCCTCCTACACATCTAGAAAACCCTAACTACAGTATCGAGGAAGCTTTTACACGTGCAAGAACAAGTGATTCATGTGCATTTGTGGTATGGCATTGGTAGATTGGCTATGTATTCAGGTAGGTGTTTTAATTTTTTATGGGTGCTCTTCCATATCCATTATTGTCAATTTTTTTGCAACACTCGCATCATAACTAGCAAAGCTTTGTGACAAAATTGAGCAAGCCCAGCATGAAGGTTGCAAGGGGCAAGATAGGGGCTATGTTTTCTAAGTCGATATATTTGTACCATTTTTAAATATTTGGAAGAAAGAAACAAATATATTGTTGTGTATTTTGAATCAAATATATTCATACCATTTTTTAGTACTTTGAAGAAAGAAAAAAATATTACTTGGGCAACACAAGTTACAACAACAATTTCAAAAAGCATCCAAGGAGGTTTCTTCACATGGCAATAATAAATTTGTCTGAGCAAAAAATAAAATTCATGGGGTATTTTTTATTGTGATTTCTTAGTCGATATAAATAGTATAAATTTAGCTTCATGTAAGCTTGTTAAAGAATGATCTTGCAAACCTTGATGACAGCTAAGCTACATTGTTTTAGGAGTAGAGTATTAGCTTATTTGGTTGTGTTAAATTATAAAAGGAATTAATGAAGTGGATAGCTAGATTGCTTATAGTGCACAACCACTGTTGGAATTAGGGTTGCAAGAAAGCACACAAAGCTTGGAGAAGAAGAAGCAAGAATGCACACAACACACAATGTATTAGATTGTGTCAATATACAAAAGATAAGTTAGCCCTAGAATGATGGGCGTATATACAAGCCGGGGGAAAAAACCTCCTAAAGAGGGAAAAAGTGCCCCGGCAGTCCTAAGTGTATTCACACACATTACTGTCTATATATATGGCAACAAATCCCCCCTGGGAGTGATGGTGTGAACGAGAGCTGGCACTCATGTATAGGGAAGTGCCATGCCCGAAGTAGATCAGTCCACAAAGGGGAGCAAGCCCAAAGCTTTGCGGAAAGCTTCAAACTTCTCACGAGGAAGCGCCTTTGTGAAAAGATCGGCGAGGTTGTCCTGTGTTGGCACATAGGCCAAGCTGATCTCTCTTGCTGAGAGTCTCTCCCTGACATAGTGATAATACACCTCAATGTGCTTTGTGCGAGCATGAAAAATTGGGTTTCTTGCAACTGCCAATGCGCTTTGACTGTCAGTGTAGATAGAGGTGGCAGACTCCTTTCCAACACCCAAGTCAGCCACCATAAGCCGTCTGAGCCACACACACTCAATCGTAGCTGTGAAAGCTACCCTATACTCAACTTCACAACTAGAAGTGACCACAGTAGGTTGCTTCTTGCTCAACCAAGATATGCATGAGCTACCGAGCATGAAACAAAAACCACTTGTGGACACTCTTGTGTCATAGCAACCAGCCCAATCTGAGTCCAAAAAAAGCATGTAAATCTGGTGCAACGATCCTCCCTTGGGATAAAACAGCCCAAGATGTATAGTGTCACTCAAGTAGTGAAAGATGCGTTTAACTGCTGAGACCCTGGGCTATGCATAAACCTGCTCACATGTGAGACTGCAAACTGAATGTCTGGCCTCGTAATGCATACATAAATGAGGCAACCAACAGCTGTCTGATACAGTATGACATCAAAGTGATCTCTAGCATCATGAAGACTCAACTTCAAACCTGTCTCCATTGGAGTAGCAATAGGCTTGCAGTCTTCAAGGCCAAATCTCCGCAACAATGTCTCAATATACTTTATCTGACACAAAGCAATACCTCCATCACAGTGCTTAAATTGTATCCCCAAATAATGATGCAAATGCCCCAAATCTGACATCTCAAAAGAGGCATTCAAATCAGCCTTAAAATCAGCAATATGACTCTCATTTGGTCCTATGAGCAGCATGTCATCGACATAGAGAGCAATGATTAGATGTACATCATCCACACGTTTAACATACAAAGTGCTTTCTGTTGGACTATTCTAAAAACCATGTGCAGTCACATATGCATGTATCTTTTCATACCAAGCTCGTGGAGCTTGCTTTAAACCATATAAAGCCTTTTTCAACCTGCACACTTTGTTTTCCTGCCCTCTTTGAACAAAACCACGAGGCTGCGATACATACACCTCCTCATGCAAATCTCCATTCAAGAATGCAGTCTTTACGTCCAACTGATGTACATTCCAACCATTATGAGCTGCCAATGCACAAATGCTACGAATGGTAGTCATACGACAAGTGGGAGCAAAGGTCTCATCAAAATCAATGCCCTTTTCTTGAGCATAACCCTTTGCAACAAGTCTGGCCTTATAGCGATCAACAGTGCCATTTGGCTTTCGTTTCAACTTAAAAACCCACTTACATCTAATGACCTTTTTACCAATAGGCAAATCACACAAAGACCATGTACCATTCTTCATTATAGCATCATATTCACTTTGCATTGAAGCCAACCAATTTTTTGATTTTTGTGCCTCATCAAATGAAAGAGGTTCTTTGTCTTCACACATACTAGACACAGCCAAAGCATAACAATCTGATGCATAAGAGGCATGCTGAAAACCTGAACGAGTACGACTAGAAATAGGTGCATCAATTTTACTATCACGCAAGGTTTGCACCAGCCATTTTCTGATTTTTGTGCCTCATCAAATGAAAGAGGTTCTTCGTCTTCACACATACTAGACATAGCACAGCAAAAGCATAACAATCTGATGCATAAGAGGCATGCTGAAAACCTGAACGAGTACGACTAGAAATAGGTGGATCAATTTTACTATCACGCAAGGTTTGCACCAGCCATTTAGGCATACCTCTGGCCTGCTCATTTTCAGCCCTATCCTCATAAATTACATCCTGTAAATCTGCATCAGAAATAGGCTGATCTATGATGTCGTTTGAAATCTGCATGGGCTGAATATTTGCCTCATTAGAAGTTACATTTGAATTCCCACCTGTAAATAGAGGCAACAACATATCAAATACATCCCGTGAGCTCACACCTGTCTCTTTGGTACATGATAACAAAGGCTGCACAGCATCTTCCACAAAAACATCTCGACTAATCAAGATACGCTTTGACTGCGGATGATACAATTTGTAACCCTTGCTCTCAGCACTGTAACCAACAAAAATGCATTTGACAGCCTTATCATCCAATTTTCTACGTTGTTGCACAGGCACTAAAGCATAGGCCAAGCAACCAAAGACACGCAAGTGACCAATACAAGGCTTCCTGCCATGCCAAGCTTCGTATGGAGTAACAGACTTCAAGGCCTTAGTGGGACACCTGTTGAGTACATATGCAGCACACATGACAGCCTCAAGCCAAAACGCATGTGGCAAAGCTTGGCTCTTGACCACCATACATCGTGCCATCTCTATAAGTGACCTGTTTTTCCTCTCAGCAACACCATTTTGCTGAGGGGTATACGGCACTGTACATTGGTGTTTTATCCCATGACTAGCTAGAAATGCATCAAACTCTTTAGACATGTACTCCCCCCCTCGATCAGAACGGAGGGTGACCACAGTACAATTGGATACATTTTCAACCATAAGCAAAAACTGTTTGAAGCACAAAAACACTTCGGACTTTGCCTTCAATGGATATACCCATGTATGCCTTGAGTAATCATCAATGAAAGTCACGAAGTACAAGTGTTTAGTTTGCATAGGCCCATATACATCACTATGTACAAGTTGCAATTTGCGAGTGGCCCGCACAGAACCATCCTTTGGAAACGCAGAACGCTGCATTTTGCCCAAAATACAACCTTCACAAACATGTTTCGATGGTGCCTCAAGAGGGGGCAATGAAGCAACCATATCAAATTTCTACAAACGCAGCAAACTAGCAAAGTTCAGATGACCAAAACGAGCATGCCATAGTTTTGCATCTGAAACTGCCTTTTCATCAGAAACTGCATTTGCTGAATCTTCCACACACTTATCATAAGAATTGAGCCTATACAGCCCACAAAACAAGGTGCCAGATGCAATAATCGTATCACCAGAAGTCAAATCATGAACAGTACATCTGTCATCCATAAATTTGACTATAAGTCCAAGTCTAGCAAGCGCAAAGACAGACAATAGATTGGTCTTTCTCCTCCCTGGCACATACAAAGCATCTGAAAGTGTGAAAGTGCTGCCATTTGCAGCAGTAAGCATAATTTTACCAACGCCCTTCACTGGATAAGAAGCATTATTGGCACATGTGACAGTATTCCCATTAGGGATAGCCTCAAGACAAGCGAACATATCACGATGCGAGGTAATGTGCTTTGTAGCACCACTGTCAAAATACCATACATCAGAGTCAACAGAAACTGCCAAACATGCATTATGTACAGATGGGTCATACTGGCAATACACGAACGCCCATTCTATATCTTGCACAACATTTGCAGAATTTGCATTTGTAGAAGCATCCGCTATTGTGGTTGCATTTGACTCTTTCTTCTTTGCCTCTTTAGCCTTTAGCTTAGGGAAATTCTTAATGACATGATCAGATGCCTTACAATAGTTGCACCTGATCTTTTTCTTGCCTTTATCAAGAACCTTCTCAGACCTGCTGTTGCTACCTGTGGGGAAGGAGAAGAAGTTGCAGACCTACTAATAGGAGAAGAAACAGTGGAAGGGGCTGCCTTACCACTTCTTCTCTGCTGGGCAGCAACAAATGCCTGATCAACTGCATGCTGCCTAGCCCTGTTTTGCCTGGACTGCGCTTCTTGCAAGAGCTTATTGACTAAAGTATCATACTTGACAACATCAGGTCTGTCCTCAGTAACAAGTCTCCACGTGGAAGCAAAAGTCTGATATGACTCAGGTAAAGCATCAAGAACAGTCTGCACAAGAGAATGATCATAAATAATCTCACCTGTAGAAATCAACTGTTTCTTGAGATCTTTAATCTCAGCAAGAAAAACATTCATATCATCATCTTCCTGCATAATCTTCGATTCTAGCTCTTTACGTAGGTAAGAGATTTTTGCCTCGTTACGACCTGCATACAAACCAGCTAGAATATCCCAAGCCTGTTTTGCTGTTTTAGCTGAACGAATATGTGGAGTGATGTCACGTTTGACAGAAAGTGCAATCAAGGCATGAGCCTGCGCATCTTTACCATCCCAACGAGCTTGTTGAGCAATGGATAAAACAACAGCAACAGTAGAGCTGCTAGAACCTACAACATCCTCAACAGATCCTACATCCACAGAACTTGGACGTACATCCATACCCTGCACAATGTTCCACACTCCTTTTGCAACCAAAACATGCTGCATCATGTATGCCCAAAGTGGGTAGTTGCTGTACATCATTGCTGTTATCAGCCACATGGCCACTGACTAAAAGCAAAAGCTACCTGTAATGAAGCAAAGACTGAACAGAAAACAACTCGTGCTATGTAGCACGGTCCACAATAGAATACGTATGCTTGTTTTGCAGAAAACTGCACTGTCAAAATTTCTGCACAAAATGACGAAAACACGTGTGCAGAACTTGTAATGCAAAAACGGAGCCGGAAACGACCTCAGATGCAATTTCTGAGAACGCACAAACGTACGGGCTTATTTGCAGAGTATAGGGACCTGCAAGCGCTCGTGAAAGCTCACCTCAATCGGAGAACGCGAGTCGAAGGGTGCTAGCGGCGTAGCCCTGGGAGCCGATACCTGCTCTGATACCAATTGTTGGAATTAGGGTTACAGGAAAGCACACAAAGCTTGGAGAAGAAGAAGCAAGAATGCACACAACACATAATGTATTAGACTGTGTCAATGTACAAAAGATAAGTTAGCCCTAGAATGATGGGCGTATATACAAGCCGGGGGAAAAAACCTCCTAAAGAGGGAAAAAGTGCCCTGGCGGTCCTAAGTGTGTTCACACACATCATTGCCTATATATATGGCAACAACCACTTGTAGAGTATTAGCTTATTTGGTTGTGTTGAATTACAAAAGGAATTAATGAAGTGGATAGCTAGATTGCTTATCATGTACAACCACTTGCAATAGTGAAGAGTGTGACTCATACGATGTATCAAACAACTATACAATGTAGTGTTACAACATGCTATAGCCACCATGAGGCCTAGAACATACTTATACACAAATGTGTGAGAAGGTGGATAGAAGCACATGTGTAAAGTAAGTGCCACACAAAGTCAAGGTAATGTATCACGGAAAGTTTCCAAGAAGCTTCACAACTCGATAAGATACGATTGCCAAATGTACGTGGGTGGTGCAACGACGCCAACAAGAGGATAAACCAAATTAGACAAGTGTGTTGATATAAAAGTCTACTTTAATATATGCTGCTACTAGAAGGTTCACAACCTTTTATTTATATCCTAAGGTTAAAACTCACTAATTGGTCATAAATATGTGAGAAATATGTCAATAATTATTATCACTATTTCTTCAAAAGAACATAGATGGCATCATGGAATAAGATAAGGCCACGATAAGAGAAACTAATAACATATGTCTCATCAACAAAGTAATAGTAAACAGGGCATGAAAATGCACCTATCAAAATCTAGCGAGTAATTGTTGGGAACAAGGTAGAAAAAGACACTAAAGGTATGGTGGGGAGGTGGCATACGTCCCTCTTAAAACTATAATCTTAGGAGGGGAACATGACATTCCCCCATTTTGTAGAACACTTTCAATGATTGAAATTGGAGGATAGTGAGTTGTTATAGAGCCGTATATTGTGTGATTAAAAGTGAAGAATAGTGAGTTGTTACAAAGCTATATAGTGTGTGAATGGTACTTACATGATGGGGTACTTTGGTGGGCGGTAGCTTCAAAGTTATTTTGGAGTGTTCTCTTTGCTTGTTTAATATTTGAAGTCGAGTCTTTATAATCTACATATACAATAGTAAAGAGAAATATGAATAACCCTCACTTTACTTAGAATTTTGCTTCCATGTTCCATTGTACATTTGACCATTATTCATCTTTATTCATGTTTTTAATGTGTGATGTGTGTTGTTAATTCAGACACACACAAAAAAAAAATCAAGTTTGATAAGTAGAGAGATTATGAACAATTTGTATACTAATGTTTTTAATAGTAATGCCAACAATATAGAGCATTTTGTAATAACTTATGAGCACTAAATAAAAGAAAGATACTCTTTACAATTTGACTCCTTATTGGTATCCCCAAGGCTATTTGTGTAATTTGACATACATAGCCTCTAGACAAAGATATGTGTATAGGGACTAGGCAAAAATAAAAGTTTAGTAAGTGTGCATGAGCATTTTTTAAACCCTACTTCTTTTTTTCCCTTTCTTTCTAAAGGTTTAGTAAGTGTGAACGAGCATTTTTTAAACCCTACTTCGTTTTTTCCCTTTCTTCCTAAAACCACACGTCATGTAATTGGGTGTACATAGCCATTCACCTCTAGTGCAAGGTGGACAAAGATATGTGAACAAGGGCTAGGCAAAAGTAAAGGTTGGATAAGTGTGAATATGCTCTTTTCAAACCCTACTTCATTTGTTCCCTTTCTTCTTAAAGCCACACATTCGTGGCCCTCTTAGTTTTACACCATGGTGGATCCAAGGGACTGAGGGTTTCTTGTTGTTCTTCTTGAGAAGGAGTTGGTGGTTGATTCTCCATTGAGGTATGATTTTGCAAACCGCAACTAAGTTTACAAGCAAAATTTCATTAGAGTTCACAACAGAGAGCACTAAAAAAAAAGCTTACACCGCATAAAGGTAATAATATACTTTTTAATGAGAAAATTGATGACATGTGGAAAAACAACCTTCCTTGCTTTCAAAATCGACGATGTTGCTTTAAAAATCATACATAACTTTTTTAGTAATGAGTCTTTACATTTTTTAATAGTGTGGGTAGCAGCAAACAAGACCAACAAATCCTAGGTCCCCTATTTCAAGGTGCACTACACATGGCCGCCCTATTTCAAGGTGCACTACACATGGATGCCCTATTTCTTAATTTGGTCCCTCCACTTTCATTGACATTGCAACTTCCCCTCGTGCCCATGTAGTTAAGTTAATTGCTTATCTTGTTGAATCACATGACATTGGGTCTTACCTTGCCAAACCATGTCTTATCTTTGAGCCCTGATGCAACTCCATGACGTGGGTGCACTATCTTGTCCATTGCATCCTCACTTCGTTGTCACACCAAAATGCTCCTTTGCTAAGGGGATAAAGGTAGAGCTTCCCTTGCCTAGATGGAGGCAATAAGGAGCCTTCACAGTGGTTCTTTGTCACAAAATGTGGAAAGGGTTGAAGCTAATTGAAGAGGGAACCCTACAATCAACAAACCTATCTAGCATGCATCCATCCAACAAGCAAGATTCAATAGCATGCATGTAAGAAAGAGTAGAGGAGAGAAGAGCTCATAAGTAACTTGTGCTCTAATTGCCTTACCCTCTTGGTGAGAATGGGGCACAAAGTCTTGTTTATGCTCTTAACTTGGCCGTTCACTTGTGCGAAGTAAGGTGTCGACTTTCTATGCACCACAAGGGATTTATTCTTAGCGAAAACCCATAATGTGGTAGGCCCATGGAGACATGGAGTAGAGAGAGAAACTTGTGCTCTAATCCCCCTACCCTGTTGGTGAGAATGGTGTAAAAAGTCTTGTTTATGCTCTTGACTTAGCCGTTCACTTGTGGGTAGTAAGGTGTCGACTTTCTGTGCACCCACAAGGGATTTATTCTTAGCAAGAACTCCACCACTTCATTTATAAAATGCATACCAAGATCACTCACTATTTCTAGTGGGTAATTGAAATGAGTAATCACATTTTCATAGAGGAACTTGGCAATAGATATTCCATTAGCATTCTACATAGCTTTGGCCTCAACCCACTTAATGGTGACTATAATAAAACACACATTAGTTCCCTTAGCATCTAGGGCTAATGGGACCCATGAGCTCTAAGCCCCATTTTTCAAATGGTTGTTCCAATATTATAGGTGTTAGTGACATACGGTCCTTCTCTTAGACTATGGTGTCCAAAGAGCATAGGCCACCATAGTTTGCCATGGAGAACCTTACTTGCTGTCATGTCCCCATCAAAGTGTCCTCCACCCTCAAAAATCATCATCGTGAACACAATTCCTCATGATTCCATCTTGACCCTTCTTGTAAAAGCATTCCTACTATCAATTGATAGGGCGCCTTCATCTGGCTACGTCCTTCTTGATGGGATAATCAATAGGGTATCTATTGGCTAAGAAGTGGATGATGTGTTCACTTCATGCTAATACATGGGCTAATGTGGAACAATGAAGCGTTGGGAAGATCATCTTCAAGTCCTAGAGGGGATTCACTGTTTGGAATTCTGGAAAGGTGGCCGGAATGGATATGCATGGATCCCTTTTACATAGTGATGGTGAAATCGAACTCCAAAAAAACGAGCAATCGTCTAGTGATGCACCTCGTGGTGTAAGGCTTGTACACCAAGTAAAGTAGTGGTGCTTGTTGATGGTCAATAAAGAAAACAAATCTGGTAGCCACACCAAGCTATTATGTACATACTTTTTTACATCATATACCATTGCCAACCCCTCTCTCCCAATGGTTGTGTAATTTCATTTAGCTCCATTGAGTTGACAACTAGAAAAAGTCACAGGGAAGTCTATGTTTAATTCCCCTGACTATGCTAACATGCATCCAATAGCGAATGCTAAAGAATTGATATGCACAAAAAGTAGATCCTAGTTGAGGGATCTCAAGATGGGTGTGCTTGCTAATGCCTTGATGAGTTTTTCGTATGCCCATTGGCATTTGTCTGTCCATTCAAAGATAATTAATAGCTTATATAAGCTTAAGGAATATATCACATATAAGAAAATGAATCTTCTCTAATACTCTATGTGCCCCATGAATCTCTGCACCCCTTTGTAGTTAATGGGGTGGTGGCAATTCTAATATTGCTCGAATCTTATTCTCATCTATGGAGAGGATGACACCATGTTTAACCAAGAATTGGCATTTGAGTTCAATGAGACGTGGTAGAGACGACATCTCTCAAAACAAGCTTAAGATGAGCAAGATGATCCTTCTACTTTGAGTATATGATACAAAAGTCATCAATGAATATCACCAAGACCTTTTGAAGGATATCCTTGAAGGTTGTACACATCAACCATTGGAAGGTGCAAGGGTATTGGTTAAGCCAAATGGCATGATGCATTAAGTGTAGGTTCCCCATTTGAAGGTGCCAAGGGTGTTGGTCTGGCATGATACATTAAGTGTAGGTTCCCAACTCTATAGAAAATGATATTGATCAGCTAAGTCATTTGTCACCTAGTTATAACCTGAGAAGCCATTTAAGAAGCTACAAGCTTTCACTCTGGTAACTCTTTTTAACATGTGGTCATGTGAAAGGCAAAGGATAATGATCTCAAATTGTGGTGGTATTAACCTTTTTAAGGTTAACGCACACTCTAAGCTTTTTGTTCTTTGGCAGACAACCACTCAATGTGTGTTCAATCTCATAAACAAATCCAGTGTTGATGAATCGTGTATATCTCTTCTTTGACTATTAGTCCATACTTAGAATTTATGTGATAGGCTTTTTGTTTAGACGCTTTTTTGCCTTTTTGGAGAGGGATGGTGTGTTTCCCCACTTCCAAAATTCCCTTCATGTCAGTGTATTTCTAGGCAAACATTCTAATTGAGCAAGACTACCAATTCTCCTTCTTGCTTAGGGGTGGGGTCTTTAGCAATAAATATTGGCTTAGGTTCTTCACCAAAGACATAAATATCTACTTCTTTGACCCTTACAAGGCCATTATATGAAAGCATGAGGCTCTTCGCCCATGCTTCTTTAAGCCTTCTCAATATGTACCACTCTGTCCCTGATGTTGTAGGACTTAAAGTACTCAAGCACTTGCCTCAAATCTTCCTCTTGAGGCTTGGTGAGCTCTTTGAGTTAAGCTTCTTTCTCTACCTCAACATTTCCTCTTGAGGCTCAATGAGCTCTTTGAGTTTAGCTTCTTTCTCTACCTTAGCATTTCCTATCGAGGCTTGGTGAGCTCTTTGAGTTTAGTTTCTTTCTCTACCTCAACATTTCCTCTTGAGGCTCAATGAGCCTTTTTGAGTTTAGCTTCTTTCTCTACCTTAGCATTGCCTTAGATCTTACTCTTGAGGCTCAGAGAGCTCTTTGAGTTTAGCTTCTTTTTCTCCCTCAACATTAACTTCTTTGCGTTGTCATGTGGCTCTGGTAGAGCTTAGAGTGCTTGAAACTCGTGGGCTCCTCATCACCTTTATTGGCAATTGTCTTGGCCTAAACGGATCTTGTTTAGGTGAGCTTCCTACTATCTAGAGTAGGTCTCATGTGAATCCACAGCCTCAGCATAGCAAAGCCAATGAAGTTCCATCTCCATGGGGGGAGATGAGAAGATACTTCCTTCTTAGGCTTTCTATGTGGTTTTTCTTCTTCTAAGCTAGGTGATAGTGGGCAATTTGAAACTTGATCCTTTCTTTGGAGGAGTCCTCAAGTCACTAGATGAATCACTAGCTTATTCTGTTGATTCAAACTCATTGTTTTCTAGAACCCAATAAGGATGCTACACTTAGCATGAACAAGGAGGTAATTTTTAACTCGTCTAGTCTTGAAAACCTTGTTCCAAGCTTTGTGGAAGAGTGTCCATAGTCATTACCGAGACATGAATCTAATCCTCAAAGTCGTCAGGCTCTAGAAAAACTCATTGCTTTCTCCCAACAAGGATGTTACACTCAGCATGGACATGGAGGTAATTTTTATCCCGTCTAGTTTTGTAAACATTGTTCCAAGATTTATGGAAGAGCATCCATAGTCATTGCCAAGACATGAATCTAATCCTTAGAGTCACGAGCCTCTAGAAAAGGCTTGTATAGTCATGGTTCCCATCTTCACTATCCAATAACTTATTGCAACATTTGCAAACCGAAGCGGTTTAGATAGTTGTGTCAGACTCATTGGCGACAATGTCTCGACCCATGGGATTGGGCTTCCCTGTTGTTAAGTTTATTTTCATGGGCTTATTACCTTCGTATACATTAAAGTGATCAAATTCCTAATCATAAATTGACCTTGCTTCTCTCATATAAGGCCTTTTGAGAATCATGATATATAATTCTCCATTATCTCAAATTTGTGGTGGAAACTTAGTTTAAGGTCCTAACTTTGCATCTCGTACGACGCCTAATGATGTGATTATGTTCCCATCAGTGAGCTTGACCATGAGGCTTATGTCTATGAGTGGTGGGCTTCCCTAAGCCTCCCAAAAATCCTTAGTGATTATGTTGACACCACTAGCACCACCATCTAACATTGTAGATATCTTCTTTTATTTATAAACGACACGTAACACAGCATTCATTTTGTCACTTTCAAAGTAGTGTTTGAGCTTGTTCGATGGACACTTTTGGTTTTCCTTTGGTTTTGGGTATGGAGGAAGAGTGCTCAATGTGCAGCATGACTCACCCTCCTCCTCTTTAGGTTCAAGACATACAACTATGTGAGCTCTTAGGTTCCAATTCATCCAGTATAATAAGTACGATAAGTCTAATAAGTCTCTCTAAAGTTGATAATTCTTGTGTAAATCTAATAAGGTTCCAATATTCATCCAGTATGATAAAACTCTCCAAAGTTAAAAATTCCCTTGTAAAAGAGAACTTACTGAAGCTTGAACTTTTGAGGATAAGAAAGCTTTGAGACTTGCTATGTCATGTGGGTGATATTCACACTCATTGGGTTTGTACTCGCTCTCGAAGGTGGGCTTGGACCTCTCAATGTGTAAGGGATGTGCACACATCCTTCCCTAGGAGGCAGTACCTCTAAAGGGGATGAAATGAAGTCATTGTCAATCCTCTTTAGAGGCAGTGCCTCTAAAGGGGATGAAATAAAGTCATCTTCAATCACCTAGAGAAAATGTTATGGTGATTATGATGACCTATGGAGCCTAACTTTTACCTTAGAGTGAGTCCTCCTTCACTGCATCTAGCAATGGGGATCTAGGTGAATTGGTTTCAAGGGCATAGGACAAAAGTGGCTCTTTCTATGTCCTCTCTAGGTTCATATAAGGCCTTTAGTAGTAGCAAAGCTCTAAGGTTCCCTCCTAGGTCCTATGATTAGCTCTGATATACATGGTTACTTAGGCATATTAGTGTTTTTTACTAGACCACTTGCTTAAGTATAGACTCTAGTTCAACTTGCACCTTTCAACTTGCACCTTCCTCACAAGCTCTTGGGCTTGTTTCGATGGTTCGTTCTCTAGAGCATAGAGTTGGGGTACTTTGGAAGGTTTGCCTAGTCGACATCCAACCTCTCTTTGGGAAGATTGATTTTAAGTGGGAGATCGCTTGTCATATCCATTAGGGAGGTAGCTTTAAAGTTCATAAACTTCTTTTGATAGTTACGGTGCCATAACTGATTTTGCATGACATTTTTGTGCTCTTTGAGGCCTCTTTTGGGAAAATCCTCATGAGAATGCTCAAATAGCACTTATAACATGTGCCTCCATAAGGAATGCTATTGGGATTTATCACGGGATTCAAAATGCTTGGAGCACTCAAGGGACCTTGTGCAAGGTATTTGTGAGAATACTTTGTAATATGATGCGGGCCTTTGCATAATCAGAAGCATGGCATTAGTGGCATCCAAACTATATTGTTAAGACTCTTAATCTTTATTACACTGAGAGTCATATTCTATGATGCCCATAAGGATCGTATTGCTGCTAGCATACTGTTGCTGCTCATATGGGTCTGCTAATTATAAGACTCATAGCTCTCTTATTCTTGAGTTTTTGTTTCTACAGGTAAGGTCACTAAGTGTGCTATTATTCTAGTGTGGTTCTTGGAGGAACATATTGAGGTGGCAGGTGGATATGATAACTATGGTTTTTGGAGAAACTAGTTGAGGTGGTAGTATACCAAAAGTGGATATGGTAATTATGGCAGTCTATACATACCTTTTGGTAAGGGTTTTTGGTAAGTGGGAACTAAAGCTTGTGTCGACTGAGGAGTGACTAGTGGGGTTAGTAATTACCTTGGCATGAGAGCATTTATCATGGTGATAAAGTCCACCTTGCCTTGGTACCAAGAATAAGTTGCGTTATGGTTCTCGTAGTGCTAGCAATGAGCACGAAACTATTGCTATCTAGGCCTTCACAATGGATATTCCATACTTGTGTGGTTTTGGTGACAAATCGCTGGTGTTGAAAGTCCATCTTGCCTTGGTACCAAGAATAAGTTTGTTATGGGTTTGGTGACAAATCGTTAGTGTTGATTGGGCTCCTTTAATAGCATGCTTTGGATGATGCATCCCCTATCTCTTGGTTTGGGTGGATGCCTTCTACATCTCTATCTTGGAGATTGTCTACTAGGTTTATTGTTGTCTCATGGCAATACTCATCAAAGATGTAGTGTCTATGCATATAGATCATAAAACTTCTTGCTCTCGTGGACTAATCATAAATTGATCATGAGTGATGAGCCATCTAGCCTATATCTCACGTGGAGATACTTGGTTCTAGTAATGTAACCCCACATTGTCTCCCCTTCCTCTTGCTTGAGGTTGTAGATTTGTGCTATGGGGTTCCATTTGGCTACATCTAACCTACATCTGGCTATATCTTGCTTGAGGTTGTAAATTTTTGCTATGGGGTTCCATCTGGTTATATATTGCTTGAGGTTGTAGATTTATGCTATGGGGTTCCTCTTGTGACTAATCTAAATTGATCAATGAGTGATAAGCCATCTAGCCTACATCTCATATGGACATACTTGGTTCTAGCAATGTAATCATGTACTATCTCCTCTTCCTCTTGTTTAAGATTGTAGATTTGTTCTATGGGATTCCATCTTATTTCACTAGGTGAGGATCCCACAATAAAACTGTGTAAATTGGCCTTTTTGAGTGGGTTTAGATACCTAAACCACTACTTGCTCCTTTGCCTTCTTCAAGGCAAAGTCTAAATGAGCAGACCTTGGTGGGATTGTCAATCCTTTACATGGCCTTACAAACTTAATTGAACTTCTCTAGATACCAAAAGCACATGGTGGTGAAACATAAGGGAGTGGCTGTGCAAATCTCTTTGTTCAGAGTTTATAATTTCTTGCACCACCATGAGGTTTGGTTGTGCGGTTTCCAATGGCACTTGGCCTCCCTTTGAGGTTTTAGGTTTGTTATGGCTAAGGACACATTATGTAAATTTTGATATGGGTCCCATGTTCCATGTTCCTCTTTTAAAGCTCTTGTAGAAAGTGGGACTCTTGCGTACACTATATATGCTTCATGTTGGGTATTTTTATGGAACAATGGTACATCAAAAGAGATATATCCTAAACAGTATTGTGGTTACTGTATGGCTATGGCTAGCTAGGGATAAATCTAGTTCATGATTGACATTGAGTGTTCTCTGTATGCCCAATCCTCATTCTCATGTCCATTGGGTTAGTCCAATCTGATGCCCTCTCTCTCTACATGCCCAATACTCATTCTCATGTCAATCAGGTTAGTCCAATTTGATGTCCTCTCTCTCATCCAACATCGTTTGAGCACTTCTTGAGGGAGTAAACCTTGAGGTGCTACTTGGTGTTGCTCCCTCTTCTCTCATCCCAACATAGTTTGAGCACTTCTTGAGGGAGTAAACCTTGAGGTGCTACTTGGTGTTCACTAGAGCTTTGCCAAAAGGGTGGTTTAATGCCATTTTTATGAAGTTGATGATGCTATTCATAGAGTCATCTTGTGAATCTAAGATTCAAACAATCATAAACGACTCCCATTTCCAAGGGTTTCCAACTATTTCGCACCCACGTATATATTTAATTGGCATTCTATTGGCTCATCTTGTTAAAAGCTCCTTAATTGGGGTGGATCTGAAGGAGTCTTACCTTCTTTTGATGAAGGAGTACGTGTACCAATTATTTTTTACTAGGATCAAAGGCTGGGTGGGTATGAGGAGGTGTGGTTTTATGCATTATGATTGACTTCATTGTTATTTTCCTAACAATTAGTTTGGATCAAAGGGTTTGAAATAGTCTCTGGTGCTTCATGAAGTAGGTCTATAACTAAAATCATATATGTGTATTCTGCTCAAGCTACTTAAATAAATGTTTTTTTTTAAGTTCGAGTTTTTTTTTGGGGGTTTTTTGAAGTTTTTTTTTATAATAGGATTATATCTCAAGGCTCACTCATGTAGATGTAACTTTCTAGGCTCACATATTTAGGCTTATGCTTGTGGGCTCATGCTTGTAGGCTTATGCCTCTAGACTCACAAATGTGGGGCTCATGTCTCTAGACTCATGCTTGTAGCCTTATGCCTCTAGACTCACCCCTCTAGACTCACATTTGTAGAGGTTAGGCTCATGTAGGTCTGGTGAGCTAAAATCACTTCACGCGTAGGCTTGCGCATGTGGTCTCATGCCTGTAAGCTTACATCTTTAGGCTTATGCCTATAGACTCATGTCTATATACTCATGCCTTTTTGTACAAATTAGGCTCACGGATTTGTTTTTTATGAAATAGGCCTACTTGGGTATGGATTTTTATAAAATAGGCCTGTGATAGGTTTGTGTACAATTATTATGTAATAATTATACTTAATTTTCCAAAAATTACAAAGGATAAAAATTTCCCTTCGAATTTGAAGCTAGTATAGATTATATGACCATTAGTTTATGAAATAACCCTTAGTATTTATATTTCGACTTATACTCTAGTTACATTAACATAGATTTTTCAAGCCTTAGTATTTATATTTCAACTTATACTTTAGTTACCTTAACATAAATTTTTCAACTTGTCTTTAGATTTCAACAACTATAAACTTATTATCTCTTTATATCCTAACTAACGTAACTATGTAAGTGTAAATCGTGATCTATTATACATAATAAGATTCATTCAAAGGCAATATAATTTAATTTTTGTTGATCCTTGTCTTCATCTTTTTGTAAGCATGATTATTTATCTATGATTGTCTAAATATTACTTTTTAAAAGTTGTTCAATATAGTTTAATGCCTATTGATCCTTGTCTTTATCTTTTTGTAAGCATGATTATTTATATGTGATTGTCTAAATATTGCTTGTTAACAATTGTTCAATATGCTAATTTCATTGTATGTTGGTCATTTGCCAATACTTTGGCAATCTTATTATGTTCACTTTATTATTGTTCTCTAGTTTTCATCATTTTTAATATGTTGTGACCTTACAATAGATTTATTATTGGTCAAGGGATTGCCCTTCTACTAGCCAAACAACATGCAATCATCCAAGGCCTTATAGCCATGGAGGATGTCAAATTATACCAATGTAAGGTGGCGCCTAAGCATGCTTCTCCCTAATCTACATTTGGGTCTTGATTGTTGATGCTTATGCTTTATCCTACATTTTTGATTGTCTTAAAAATTTAATTGCTATACACTTAGCCTATCACTAGGGTATAGTTGATCTTTGTTATGCTCGCTTTTTCATTGTTATCTAGTTTTCATCATTTTTAGTATGTTATGACCTTAAAATAGATTTGTCATTGGTTGAGGGATTGCCCTTCTACTAGCCAAACAATGAGAAATCATGCAGGGCCTTATAGCCATGGAGGATGTTGAATTATACTAACATAATGTGGTGCCAAAGTACGCTTCTCCCTTGTTTACATTTCGGTCTTGATTGTTGATGCTTATGCTTTATCCTAAATTTCAAATTATCTTAAAAATTTAATTGCTATACACTTAGCTTGTCATCATTGGGGCATAGTTGATTGCTATACACTTAGCTTGTCATTGGGGCATAGTTGATCGCATTGAATTTAAGACCATTTATTTTTCCAATGGGTCAAATTATTTCCAAAAAGCCCACCCATTTAGGTGTGATTCCACGTCCCATGTGGTTTGATGATTTTTGTCAAAAAAAATTTCTATTGAGTCTGATGCATGTGTCTTTTGATCCAGCCACCAAACAAGAATTAAAGGATCTAGAAACTTTCTGGAATGAGTGTGGTCATGACCTATAAAGGACTACTCTGCCTTTTTATGGTGGCCGATTAGGATGATCGGATACTAGATGCAGATATTGAATGAGTTGCCCATCTAGTACACCGTAATCAATAATGAGGAAGAGCTGGTGGTAGCAGTCGTCTTCGATCTCTCTTCGAATAGCACCAGGTCTTATAATTTCTTTTATTTCAGATGACAAAGGTAAGACTGCTACTACCATCCCGTTGCTTACATTCATAAGTGCTCCTTGTTTACCTCATCTCTGGCATGGTAACCTCGACAATTGCAACACAATCCTTTAAGGTCAATTTCCCAAGATTCAAGGGTAAGCACATCATGAGGATCTAGACTCATGTTGTTGCATTCCAAACTATGTGCCAAGCCAATAACATGGCACAGCAGATCCAGTAAAGTTGGGATAGTTCCCTCCCACTACTCTCCGGGATGCAAGCATGGTATGCTGAGTATGGAGCTACCCATTTCATGACTTTTAATGCTCTTAAGGTCACACTTTTGGATAGGTTTCGAACACAATAAACTTCGGTGCAACTGCTTCATAAATTACAATCAAGTCTAAAGAAGAAAACATAAATCATCGAAGAATATGCTCCCAAACTTCAGACAATTAACAATGCTAGAGTCAATTTTTCTCATAGAATGGTTTATTAGAGGATTGCATGATAAATTCAATGCTATAATTGCATCAAAGGGTATTTAACATGAAAGTCCTTTGAGTAGGTGGTAGCAACTATGTTGTAACAAAGAGGGGTAAGGTCAAGAGAAGAAGCAACAAGAATCTTCATATTCTAATGAGCACTAGTAATTTTAACTCTAGCTAAGATTTAGAATCCAAAGCAAAGTCCAAAAGAAGAAGGGTAGGAAGATGGTGGCCAATTGGGATACCAGGGATTGGTTAGTAATCTCTTTATCCACAATAACTGGAGCTAATGCTATTTGTGGTTCTGGGGTCCGTCCAGATGTCTGGTGTACCAAGTGTTCAAATCAAACTCACATGAAGGACTATAAAACTAAGCTACCACTGTGTCGTTTTTGGCATGATAAGTAATCCAATATGTTACTATAATTTAAGGGTACTAAAGAAATCACAACAAAGGCAGCCAGAGGTAACATAATACAAAATCACAACAAAGGCAGCCAGAGGCAACATAATACAAAATCAACAGTGTCAGTGAATCAAGTAGGTGCTGGCACAACCACCGTGGCAACTAGTTTAATGGATCACAAGGACAAGGGTGACCTGGAGGATCACAATAGGGATGCCCAAGTGGATTTTAGTCTTATTTTACTACAAAGAAGCAGGTCACCAAAAGACAGATTATGCACTATGGTAGCGACACCAACATGAAGTACATAATGCACTATGGTAGTGACACCAACATGAAGTACATAATGCAATCCCTTAGGAAGTAGTAACCTACTTTTGAACCATCTTGGTGACTTGCTCTCAAACCTGCTTCTACTCTTCCCATCCAACTAGGTTGTCCTTTGGTTTGAGAACTCTCCCAAAACAAACAATCATCTTAAATCCTACTCTTCCTCGTGTTAGAATCAACTCGATGTGACTACCAAGTTGACAAGGTTGGGACATTCTGGCTCCCTCAGACTTGAAGTTGATAGTAGGAGGCTGGGACATTTTGATAGTAGGAGGCTAGAACATTCTAGTTGCACAGAAGGCTGGGACATTCTGGCTCCATGAATTTGAGGGGTTACATTGTAGAAAGAAGTCTCCAAGATGGTTCAAAAAGACCAAGGTGATGTCCGGAGTGTTGTTGAAGTCTAGGATGACCAAATCTCTTCATCCTTTTTGATGAGGGAGATAGAAGAAATTGAAATGGAACCCTTACCAAGAAGAAGACCATGCTAGATCCGATGAAGCCAGGTATAAAAAAGTATGGGATGGTTAGTGCTAGTGGAGGCACCTGGGCTTCCAATTAAGGAAGTGCCTCATATAAATGTGACATTTATAGCAAAACAAGGCCCTATTTCTCTAGTAAAGGAAGTATCTCAAAAACCATTGGTTCTACAGGGTATGCAATCATTAATTCAAATCTATTTTTTCTTTTGTGAACCTCACTAAAATCAATATCCTTTGCCTTGATCATCTCATCCTTGACCCCAACATGATCTCTAGGAAGATCTTAAAGACAAACTGAAGATCTTAAAGCTAAAGAAGTACCTCAAAAACCAATGGTGCTAGAAGTAGAGCAACCAACCAAGTAAAAGGCTGATAAAAAGAAGAAACCCCAGTATAGCTCTGGGAAGATCTTAAAGGCAAGGTGAATATAAAATTGGACCAGTTGTTATGCCTTATAATTATTGAAATGCAACTAATCTAGAAGTTAGTGGATCCATAAAAGATTATTGAAGCAAACCCTAGAGCAAAAGGGAACCAAGAAGATCTGTTGTAGAATAGCAAAAGTTTTAAAGTCTATCCAGTTGAGGAGTTTGATTCGACAATTCCTAAGTTCATAAGTGCAACTGTGTAAAGGGGAAAAACAATAAAAGGAGTTGTCTTGTATAGAGGATCAGGAGTCAATATCTTGTTGGATGCCACTCACCAAAACCTTAACATCACAGAGACGGAACCAACCCCATCCTTTGTCTAGATGGTGGACCAACATAGAGAGTGAAACAACTTTGTATAATCCGCGATGCAAATATTAAAATCATAGGTTATGTTTTTGGTAGTGGCTTTCATTTGTAGCATTATATGGTAGTGATGTGTGTGAACACACTTAGGACCGTCGGGGTACTTTTTCCCTCATTAGGAGGTTTTTTCCCCTGTGCGTATATGTACACCCTCTTATCTACTCATTTTGGGGTGTGTATTTATCTTTTGTATGTGGCACACATTTGTTAATTCTATTCTAGTGAGTTTGTGTGCTCTCAAGCTTCTCTATCTTGTGTGTGCGCATTGTTGCAACCCTATTCCTAATTCCAATAATTGGTATCAGAGCTAGCTTCCTTGACACTTGATATAGTAGTCTGCCTCCCTCCTCAAGACCCTATTTTTCTATCTCCGATTGAGATACCCTCTTAGGAGAAGAAGGTATATACTATAGTGTGAAGTATACAGAATTTTCGGGGTCTGCAGCGCGATTCGGGCGTGTTTTGGGCATCGCAAGGTTTCTACAGACGTTCTGGGAAAGGAGTCATTTTGGATTGGTTCTGCTCAAATTTGTGTGTTTGGGTTGTGTAGCGGCAAAGATTTGGTGTGCAGCAGCATCTATAATGTCTTCAACAACATCGATTATCATACTTTCGCCAGCAACACTTTATTCTCTACTCTGTGTTATTTTTCATACACTTTGTAGGCGATTCAGTTAGCAGTTGGCAGCCATCCAAGGTTGCATTCAGTGAGTATTTGCAGTGTGTTGAAAGATTTTACATTTGGTAGAAAGTCATGGCTCGCAGTAGAGATGTATTCAACATGTTGTCTGTTGAAGACAAACTTGATGGGACTAACTACCCATTGTGGTCCTATATGATGAGGCATGTAGTACTGGTTGCTAAAAAAGGCCTTTGGAATGTGGTCAGTGGTAGTGAAACTTGTCTTGTTTCACAAATACTGCAACCAGGTGCTGTAGGTACATTTGAAGTAGAATCTGATACAGATGTGGCTCCTCCACATGCACCACCAGTACCTCCCACTGCTGCTCAAACGAGATGGGATGGAAGAGATGCACAGGCACATGCATTGCTTGCACTTTTTGTGCAGCGAAGCATTATTTCTCATATTCGGTCATGTAAGAGTTCAAAATAGGCATGGGATGCACTTGCTGCATTATACCAGGTGCACAATGAAGCACGTGTTGCATATCTGCGCAAATAGTTAGAGTCTGAGCACATGAATGAGGGAGACTCAATGCACAACTTCTTGACCAAGATCAAAGATTTTAAGGAGCAGCTTGCTATTGTGGATGAGATATATCCTGCTAGTACATTGGTGCCCACAGTTCTCAATGCATTTTCGGATTCTTATCAGAGTTTTGCCTCTACCCTTAGACTCATGATGAAGGGAAATCCAAATGCCCTTACATTTGATGAGCTGGTTTCAGTACTCTTGCAAGAACATCAGTCTAGGCAAAACATATCTAATATGCGAGTTGGTGACAGAGTTTTGCCTCTACCCTTAGACTCATGATGAAGGAAAATCCAAATGCCCTTACATTTGATGAGCTGGTTTCAGTACTCTTGCAAGAACATCAGTCTAGGCAAAACATATCTAATATGTGAGTTGGTGAGACCAAGCTTTTATTGCTAATCCTGAAGGCAAAGGTAAAGCTTCTTCGCATGGTGGCCATAAGCCAAAATCAAAATCCTCAGGTAAGGATGCAGAGAAAGAAGGTGATAAGTCTAAAAAGGAAGGCAAGTGTCACTATTGCAGGAAACCAGGGCACTACATACATGAGTGCAAGAAAAGGCTAGAGAAGGAGAAAAAGCAAGAATCGGGCATGGCTATGGCTAATGCATCTGCACCACCAAGTGCAGAGAAGAAGGAATTTGTAAGTTTTGCTCAAGATGATTGGGCATGGACTATACACTGCAGTATGACCCTTCTGTTCATGATGTATGCATGTCAGTGGTAGAATCGGATGCTTGGTACTTTGACAGTGGTGCTAGTAAGCACCACTGTCAGTGGTAGAATCGGATGCTTGGTACTTTGACAGTGGTGCTAGTAAGCACATTACTTCACAAAAAAAATTGTTCTTATCTCTGGAATTTGTTCCAAGTGCAGGAACCGTCAAATGTGCAAATGGTTCCTCATATCCCGTCGTCAGGAATTGGTAGAGTTGTGCTCACTGCTACGAATGGGGGCGCATTTACTCTTTCTAAAGTTTTATATATGCTAGGCATTAAGAAGAACTTGCTGTCAGTTTCAGCCTTAGTCTTATTAGGCTTGATAGTGAAATTTGTGGATGATAAATGTACATTTTAGGATAGCAATGATGGTTATTCTATCATTGTCTCAGGTACCTTGTTTCATGGCCTATACAAGATGGATGTATTTGAGAATTTGCAGCATGATGCTTGCTTAGTCTCTACGACTTGTGCTATGAGTGATGTAGAATTATGGCATGCACGATTTGGCCATCTGAATTATAGTAGTTTGTTATGCCTTCAAAGGCATGATATGGTGTCTGAGTTGCCAACTCTTGAGACCCCTACTAGACATGTATGTGAGGGGTGTATTCTTGGTAAAATGCATCGGGCATCATTTCCAAAGGATGGATCTGTGAGAGCTGTTAAGAAATTACAACTTATACATAGTGATGTATGTGGTCCTATGAGGACACCATCTAGAGGGGGATATCTCTACTTCGTCACTTTTATTGATGATTACTCTAGATGTAGCTGGGTGTTTCCATTAAAGCAGAAGTCAGAGGTTTTTATGTGCTTTAGGCACTTTGTATCCTTGGTTGAAAATGCATGTGAATGTAAAGTTGGCACCCTTCGTTCACATCGAGGGGGGGAGTATATGTCCAAGGAATTTCATGCATATATGGCTGGAAAAGGCATAAGGCATCAATGTACAGTGCCATACACACCTCAACAAAATGGTTGTTGTGGCTCACCCTAACCCTCCTTGAAACACATCCAAAAAGAGATTACCTAGTGAATCGCAACTGTCGTGAGGATCTTTCCAATGGCCGAGCTCATAACCCTTGAGGTCTCCAAGCTCTACAACTCCTTGAGAAGCAATTCCACCGCGTCTCTCATGAGCATTGTCACACCGCCGCGTTGCACCCCGGGTCCTCGTCCCTCCTCTCACCTCACTTCACTCACACACACTCACTAGCATGCATTAGGGAGAGAGATTAGCAAGAGGATTAGCAAGAGCAAGACTCAATTGCACAATGGGAGAGTATGTTGTTTAATGAGAGAAATTCACTTATATACATGGCCCATAAGTGTTCACACTCACTTAAACTATGGCCGACCGGGCACTTTAGGCTCATAAGAGGCCTAATGCTCATACAATGACTACTCTCATAATATATCCATGAAGTACATCACTCAAACTTGCTACCACATGCTCTTGAAGCAGAAATCACCATAAATACACTGTCACACCATTACGGGTGCTCGTTGAAGTTGTAACTTTGGACACTATTGCTTCATATCTTGAATGTATGACCCTTTGGTGTATCTCTATCATGACTCCTTGATGAAATATAATGGCGGTAGCTCTTGTTAATCCTAGAATTGGATTAACATTCTCCCCTTCTCGATGGCGATCGCGTCTGCGTGATCACGTTGAAGACCTTTGTGTGGGGAGAATGAACAAGCTTTATCGATGGCTTTGATGTTGAATGACATTCAATGGTCTTTATTCCTCTGGAAAGGATAAGAAAAGATAGTTAATGAATGAAGAGGTTAGTGGTGTATTGGGAATTCCTAACGGGGTGGGAGGTTTTTGCGAATGATTGTATTTTTATATTTGTGTGAGCCCTTTTTTTTTGGCTCACTTTGTTTTTGGCAATCATCGGCAAGGTTACATGTGATTTTTGTTAGTGGGGGGACACTAAGAGATGTTAATAATGGGAGAGAAGAGAGAGAAGGATCCGGAGGAACGTAGACTTAATCATCAGAGATGATGATTCTCAGTTCCTTACTTGATTCATTGAAGCGACATTCATCATTTAAAGTAATTGGCTTGTGATGATGTCCCTTTGTGTGGCAGGATTCTTGTCAAATGTTTGTGAGTATGACCTGATCCTGTCTTCTTCTACCCATGTGCTTTTATGTTTTTATGCATATTTAAGTGCTCTTAGAAGGAGATTTTCATAAAGTACAAGAATTGAGTCATATAGACTCTTATTGAACGGCTCTGTGTTGTTGAAGTAGCCACTTGTTGGTGAGGATTGAAAGAATTATGTCGACTTCTTGTGAAGCTAATATAGAGATCTTCACTAGGGATTGAAAATCATTGAGTTGTGAAGATTGTGGCATCGGTTGGAGAGGCTTGTAATTTGAAGGACCATTGACCAGGCTTTTGTCCACCATGGCCCCCCCATCAAGAGATGTACTTGGAAGTTGTTGATGGTGAGGCTTTGGTACAAATGTTCTCCAGTGTATGTACTCTCATGGAGCAGCTACTACAATAATTTAGCCAAAAGAATAGTAAGCAATAAGCTTAACCAATATATAGTGGCTATTGTATGATATGGCTTAATTGGTGATGAGGGTTAAATCATGAAAGTGCAGGTTCTTAAGCCGTGTGATGGAATTGTCCTCAGGTGCATAGCCTCCTTCCTTTGATAGACACACAACAAAGGAACTAGCACCTGAATTCTTTTGAATCCAAAACACTGAACATTGTGAGATCTACACTAAAGCTTTGACTCCCTGTCCTATGTGGACTCAATGCAAGAACCTACAATGGTACCTCGTGAGATGAAGCATGACACCTGATAAGAAACCTCCCAAGAAAAGCACCTACACTTTGATAAGAACACTCCTATGAAAGCACCTATTAAGAACTCCCATGATAGACACCACATCATAAGTCCTTGCATTATACCCATATTTTAGAGCACCAGCACAAATGCTCTACAAATCTGTCTTAATTATTGAAAGCAATCCTCTGGATAAAGAACTAGTGGATTCTGCTACCAAGGTAGCTCCTTCTAGAAGATGTTGAAGGAGCTTTGGTTCATGTATATTGGCTCTTCTTACTTCTAGGCACTGCTGCACAAATCCATTGACTACATGAGAGTTTGTAGCACCACCATCAGTATTTAAGACAGTCTTCAACATCATTTGTGGCCTCTTCATTTCTCAATAGCTTGAGAAATAGTTGCAATTTTTGTTTTTGTATATGGCCGAAGAGTTTATTGCCTTGAGTGTGGTCCACAGGAATGTGTGAGACTAACATGGATTGGTGTTGGTAGATGTTGGTGGTCTAAGCATGCAAAGCCAAGGGAATGCACTTAGGTACAAGTTCCCATCAAGAATTCTAACCTTGCAAATAGAGAATGGTTGGTTATCTTCATTCACACGAACCTTGGAGCTTGAAGAGATTTGCTGGAGCCCCACTTGCAATTGTTATTTCAAGAACTCTACAATGGTGGACCTGGATCACCTTTGAAGAGTTCCCTGCTAGAAATACTCCCAAACTTTGTAGTGGAAATTAATACCACACTTCTAAGGATCTCATCATTGAGAGTCTTGGTATTGTTGACAAAAATTTCTTTAATTCTTCCAATAAAGTGCATTTAGAAGTCTAGTTGGGCACAAAACCATGCCAAACAAAGATGTTGAACCATTTAGAAAGCTAGAAGCAAAATTTGTAAATTCAATTATTATCGGTACATTTAAGTTGCAACTCAATCTAGGACAACAAATTCCGTTATTATCGGTACATTTAAGTTGCAACTCAATCTAGGACAACAAATTTCGTTATTACCGGTACATTTAAACCGCAAGTCAATCTAGGACAACAAAGCCTAAACCTTTTTCACAACAAAGGTTCTTTGATCCACAAGCTGCCTAGCCATTCTAAAAACAATAAAAGAAAGGCAACTTCTCCCTACAAAATATTGGATCTCAAGCAAACCTAAACATTGATATTAATTGTAAAGGCTATATGCATTTTAGTTTAAAGAGAGAGAACAGATTATAGCACAAGACTTGCACAAACTCACTCAAAACAAACAAATAGCTAACTTACTGAATATACATGCTGAAATTGATGAGAATAAATAGCTCTAGCCTCTACAACAAAATACAACTTGCTATATCACTACAAAGTTCAAAGTTCAAACTTTATATTACTACAAAGTTCAAACTTCAGCAAAGTCCAATGTTGGATAATTGGGATGAGTAATGCTTGCTTGGTATTCCATTGTACAACAGAAATACGCGCACTATGTGAAATTCTCTTACATGTATTGTGGGACACTTGTTCGTAATGGTATATCAAAAGAGATATATCCCATTTGCCGTAAACTGCAAGGCTATTCGTTGGTCACACAATCAGCCTAGGATAAACCTAGCTCAGAATCGACACCAAACATTATGGTGTCTCAGCATGGTTTAACCGCTCCAGGTGGGAGAAAACCTTGAGGTTCTAGGTCTTGATCTTATTCCTTCACTGATAAGGCAGTTAAATAACACCAAACATTGTGGTATGTGGCATGGTTTGACCACTTCCTATGGGAGTAAACCTTGAGGTTTTAGGTCTTTCTTTCGCTCCTTCACTAGAGCTACACCCAAAGATAGGGTGATTAAATGATGCCTTCATAAAATTTAAGGTGTTATTTATAGAGCTAATTAGTGAACCCGAAGTTCTGAGAACCATGTGGCAACTCCTATTTCCAAGTGTTGCACTATTCCTTCACTCATGTCTATGTTTTGCTAGATCATTTCTTCCCAAAGCTCCTTACTAGAGGTGGATCTGAATGAGTCTAGCCTTCTTCTTGGGAAGCACTTTGCTAAGTATCGGTTGTTTACTAGGACCCCAAAGGCTTGGTGGGTTTGAGGAGGTCTAGTTTGATGCACTACAATTGACTATATTGTCATTTTCAATAATTAGTCCAAATCAAGAAGGTTCTGGGTGCTTCTCAAAAAAAGCTAAGAATGGTTTCAGTAAAGTTTTTATTTTTGTTAGGCTCACATATCCAGGTTCACGGCTCTATACTTACGTCTTCAAGGTCACATTTGTAGGCTCATGTCTCTTAACTCACGTATGTAGGTTCACATGTATAGACTCACACCCTTTTTTTGTGTATGAACTCGGCTCACGTACATCCCGAGTATGAAATAGGGCTATCTGGAAACAAAAATCTAAGAATTTTCAGGCCTATGATAAGGTTAGTGTACACCGGGTAAGTGTACTTAATTTCCTAATACTTACAAAAAGGACAAGAATTTTCCTTGGAAATTGTAGCTATACAAATTGTATGACAAGAAAATCTTCCAAGGACATGGATAGGTGTGTCCATATAGGACTTTATAGCTATAATAATTAGTCCATACTATATTAGGTATACCTATCTATAGGCTTACATCAAGCTCATGGGCGGTGTCTACGATGGCCCGACGGTAGTTAGGGAGATAGAACTAGCAGATCCAGGTGAGGAGTCTAAACCAGTTTTTATTGCTCAAGACCTCACCAAGACGGAAGAGGCTACACTTAAGATGCTTCTTAAAGAATTCAAGGACATATTTGCTTGGACATACCATGATATGAAGGGTGTTCCACCCTCTGTGGTGCAACACACCATCCCAATGATTAGCACTGCTAAACCAGTCCAGCAACGTCCCTACCCAATGAATCCTAAGTATGCAAAGATTGTACAAGAGGAAATTGAAAAGCTTATAAAACGTGGATTCATATACCCTATTGAGCACTCAGAATAGGTTTCTCTCTGATAGTCATTGTACCAAAGAAGAATGGGAAACTCAGAGTGTGTGTTGATCTCAAAAAGGTTAATGCATCCACCAGAAGAGATCATTACCCCTTGTCGTATTCGAAACATGTGCTTGAAAGAGTTGCAGGCAAGGAGGCTTCTAACTTTTTAGATGGGTACTTCGGTTATAATTAGATCACAATTGGAGTAGAGGACCAAGCTAAAACAGCTTTTATAACGGAGTTTGGAGTGTTTGCCTTTCGCGTCATGGCCTTTAGCTTAACCAATGCACCTGCAACACAACCTTTAAGGGACGTTTGTGAAGCCTTCTTAGATGATCTTTGTGTTTATTCCTCTTGACGAGCACTTAATGTGTTTACGAAAAGTATTTGAAAGGTGTAGATTATATCGCATCTCATTGAATCCTTTCAAATGCCAATTCTGGGTTAAACACGAAGTTATTCTAGGGCATATAGTATCCAAAAATGGGATTTCCACTGACGAAAGTAAAATCAAGGTCATTCTGGAATTGCTCCCACCCACCAACTATAAGGGAGTCCAGGGGCAGCCATATGTAGAGCAATTGTATGCTCAACCAAGTGCCAAAATTCAGCCTTTGTAGGTGCAAAATCAGCCTGCAAATCAACCTTTTGATGAGGCAATTATTGAGGATGTAGTGAATATGGACAGTGCAGCCATAGAAGAATCTAGGCGTATGCCAAAATGGCTTGTGTAGACATTCAGGGATAGCAAGTTGGCAGCTCCTTTACCTAGCAAAACCCGTGCAGGTTCTCATTATGTAGATTATTCTCATGTAGATCATGTTCTCATTTCTACTTTATGTAATGAGAAACCTGTTTCCTTTGAGAAAGCATAGGATGATGATCATTGGATGCATGCTATACAGGACGAGTATAACTCTATATACTCAAGAATGACACCTGGTATTTGACAGATCTACCTCATGGCAAGAAGGCCATTGGTACTAAGTGGGTTTACAAGTTAAAACACAAAACAGATGGTAGCATTGATTGCTATAAGGCCAGACTTGTTGCAAAGGGGTATGCCCAGCAAAAGGGCATTGATTCTGATGAGACCTTTGCACCCACATCTCATATGACTACCATTAGGTATCTCATTGCTTTGGCAGCACATCATGGGTGGAATGTACATCAGTTGGACATTAAGACTGCATTCTTGAATGGTGATTTACATGAGGAGATGTATGTATCACAACCTCCTGCTGGTTCTGTTGTGAAAGGAGAAGAGTCTAAAGTATGCAGGTTAAAAAAGGCTCTTTATGGCCTTAAGTAGGCTCCTAGAGCATGGTATGAGAAGATTCATGCATACTTGGTTGCAAATGATTTTTACAACAATCCAACAGAGAGTACCATCTATGTGAAGAGAAGTAAGGACACATTTTTGGTCATCGTTCTATACGTTGATGACATGCTACTCATGGGACCCGATATAGATCAGATTTCAGCCTCAAGCTAATTTGCAGTCATCGTTTGAGATGCCAGATTTGGGGCCCTTGCATTACTATTTGGGGATTCAATTTATGCAGCGCAATGATGGCATTGTTATGCTGCAGTCTAAATATATACATAAGCTATTGAAGAGGTTTAATCTTGAAGACTGTAAACGTGTGGCTACACCTATGGAGATAGGTACTCGACTTAGTCTTCAAGATGTAGGAGACTCTTTTGATGCTAGTTTGTATCAGTAGGCTGTTGGATCCCTTTTTTATGTGTGCAACATGAGGCTAGACATACAGTCTGCAGTCTCACAGTTGAGCAGATTTATGCGTAGTTTAGGTACGAAGCTTTGGCAGGCTGTTAAGCGGGTTTTTTGCTATTTATAGGGCACTCGGTATTTTGGATTATTTTATCCAAAAGGAAGTGAGTCACAATTGCATTCTTTCAATGATTCAAATTAGGCTGGATGATATGACACACGAGTGTCCACTAGTGGGTTTTGCTTTAGCCTTGGTGATTCATGTATATCATGGCTTAGCAAGAAGCAGCCTATAGTGGCCACTTCCATCTGTGAAGCTGAGTACAGGGTAACTTTTATAGCTACAGTTGAGTGTGTGTGGCTTAGATGTCTTATGGTTGATTTGGGTGTTGGATAGTCATCTAGCACTACGATTTTCACTGACAGCTAGAGTGCATTAGCACTTGCGAGGAACCCAGTGTTTCATGCTCACACTAAGCACATTGAGGTCATTACCACTATGTTAGGGAAAGACTCTCTACAGAGATTAGCTTGGTCTATGTGCCTATACGTGACAACATGGCAGATTTATTCATGAAGTCTCTTCCTCATGAAAAGTTTGAAGCTTTCCGTAAAGCTTTGGGCTTACTGCCTTTTCAGGATTGATCGGCCATACCGTGTACATGTTCACATCATCACTTCAGGGGGGATTTGTAGCATTATATGGTAATGATGTGTGTGAACACACTTAGGACTGCCGGGGTACTTTTTCCCTCACTAGGAGGCTTTTTCCCCCGTGTATATGTACACCCTCTTATCTACTCATTTTGGGGTGTGTACTTATCTTTTGTATCTGGCACACATTTGTTCATTCTAATCTAGTGAGTTTGTGTGCTCTCAAGCTTCTATATCTTGTGTGTGTACATTGTTGCAACCCTAACCCTAATTCCAACAATTGGCTCATACAAATTAAAAAGTCATGAGCTCTTTGGACATCAACGCTCCATGTTGGTAAATTGAAATATCCATCCAAGTTGAGGTTTTTGAATACCTCATTGGTGTCATCAAAGAGAGCTATGTTCCCATATTCACTAGGCAAGGAGAAGGAAGAGGGCATCACCATCAACTTCAAGGCATCGAGCACAGCCTAAACGCAGCTGATAAAAAGCAACATTAGCACACAACAAAGGTGGTCAGTTCTATAGCAAAAAGCAGTAGATAGGGTAGCACATAGGGGCAACAAATGTAGCCTAATGGGTGGCCAGATTGAGCCAAAAACAGGGGAAATTCAGTCCCACTCGGTCCAGTACTGTGGATAGCAAGCAACTTAGGAAGTGGAAAAGATCTGGTTGGAGGTAGCACAACCTTCCTAGAGGATGAAACTAATGAGATTACATCCACTTCTAAAGATTTGGAGATTACCAAGCTATTGTAGTAGAAAGTGCATATGGTGGGAGTTTTTTTGGAAGAGCATATGGTGGCCCTTCAATAAGTCCAAATTAGCCCTCCATCTATAGGTGATCCATGTCATAAACCATTTGGCATGCATATCATCAATGCCATGGACAATACAACAACATGTAAGTACACATAGAACTTGCATAATGTTACCAGGTTAGAGATAATTTAGGAGACATTGGTCAAGCAAGGCTTGCATTATGAACATTGCTACCAACATACATATCATTATTTACAACTGGGCAAAGTTTGGATATCATGGACAATGCAAAAGCATATTCTGCACTTAAGATACAAATACCTTTTCTAATCTAGTTCCAGAAGGAAGAGTTACAGTGAAGTGCCTCTCATCATTTTGGCCCTCTCCATAGGTGCAACGTAGTAAGAATCGGATAAAACATATGCATGCCATTTCACACATGTACAACATGATTCAAGAAGTGATTTTGCAAGCCATTAGGTACGTGTATTTGGGATAATGGGAGCAATTCACAACAAGTGTGACAAGATACTATCTCCAAAGGATCTACCATCAAGGTTTTACTACAGTAGTGGGGAAAGAAGATACGAGGCCTCTTTTCAAAGCGCACTCGACTTCTACCACATTGCTGCTTGCACCTTAAGACACTATTACATCTTCACTTTGTTGGTTGAGGAGAGCATGGCTCTGCATGTACATTGTTGTGTGTAGAAGGTCGCATCCCATGCCCAAGTCATGTCTGTGTGACATTAAATTGAACCTACCTAATGCCTTCTTTTGCTGGCAAGTCAATCTCATTCGGAGTTAGCACATTCCTTGGACATTTTTAGCTGCCAAAGAGTTGCTTCCTTGACCATGGAGCCGAATGTGGGGAGAAGCTTTTCAAGAATCCTCAATGAAGGCAAGTAGAGCCGCATCATTGGCAGGTAATTGAGATGAGGTAGCATGAACTTCTAACTCCAAAGCATCAGCTTCATTGCATGTATCTTCTAAAGTAGGAATTCTAACTATTGCATGCATAGAGTCAACAATGGGAAAAATGGAATGCAGATGTGGAAAGTGCTGGTTGAGTATATAAGCCGAATCTCTATATGTGCTTACAATTTGTTGTCCAATCTAGACACTCACAATAGTTTGACTACATGTTGACCAAGTACCAATGGGATTGTATACTCACACTCTGAATCCTAAAAAGCATCAAGGCCTCATTCACAACTAAAAGAGTGGAAGTATCAACCTTGAACCTTTGAAGTATCTTTTCTCCTGCTAACTTAGTTGTATCTCTCTTGCTTGTGCCATATGTATTGAACCGACCACAATCAGCTGAAAAGAGGCAAATTATTAAGAGAAGCAAGAAGTGTTACCATATTATAGTAGTGATGTGTGTGAACACACTTAGGACCGCCGGGGCACTTTTTCCCTCACTAGGAGGTTTTTTCCCCCGTGCATTGTATATACGCCCATTATCTTCTAGGGCTTGTTATCTTTCATTTTTGGCACTCATAATACACTACTGTGTTGTGCTCAAGCTTCCTCATCTTCTTGAAGTTGTGTGTGCATTCCTGCAACCCTAATTCCAACAATTGGTATCAGAGCAGGCTTCCTCCTCCCGGGCAGCATCACCGGCACCTGCCGCTTCATCTCCTCCGATTGCGACGAGGTTTCACGAGCGTCTGCAGGTTAGTATATGCCGTGGGATAGCCCGAAGGGCTAGTTCGTTTCAGAATTTTGATCTGAAGTCATTTCGCCCTCCGTTTTTGCATTCCAAGTACTGCGCAGGCAAAATCGTACTACTGTGCAGATTTTCTGTCAAGATTAAAATCTGCAGGACAGGTGCCCATTCGTCTGTTTTGGGCTGTGCTACATAGCACAGGTCGATTTTATACAGGTTTACCTCTTACAGACAGCATTTACATCTAGTAGTACCGTCATTGGCCATGGCTGACAACAATGATGTATTCCGCATGTTGGCTGCTGAGGATAAGTTGGATGGCACCAACTATCCATTGTGGGCATATATGATGCGACATGTATTGGTAGCAAAGGGGTTATGGAACATTGTGCAGGGTATTGATGCACGTCCTATTGTGGCTGGGAATGCTGCAAACACATCAGAAACAGGTACTGTTGATGATGGTGCAGGCACAAGTGCTGTAGCAGCTGTTCGAGAACCACCACTTTCAGCAGAGCAGATTCGTTGGGATGGTAGAGATGCGCAGGCTCATGCCTTGATTGCGCTGTCTGTCAAACGTACCATTATCCCACATATTCGCTCCTGCAAGACTTCTAAGGATGCTTGGGATGTACTTGCCACATTGTATCAGGCAAGAAATGAGGCTCGTGTTGCTTACCTCCGAAAACAGTTGGAGAGTGAGCATATGAACGAAGGTGATTCTATGGATAGCTTTTTGACAAAGATCAAGGATTTCAAAGAGCAGCTCATTTCTGCAGATGAAATCCTGTCAGACAGTTCACTTGTGCAGACTGTTTTGAATGGTCTACCAGATTCTTATCAGGGTTTTGCTTCCACTCTTCGCTTGATGATGAAAGGCAATCCCAATGCCTTATCATTTGAGGAGTTAGTTTCTGTTTTGCTGCTGCAAGAAGACCAGTCAAGGCAAAACAGGAATATTATGCGTGTCGCAGATCAAGCTTTCGTTGCTAGTCAGAGAAGCAGGAAAGGTAAAGCTGGCTTTTCTTCTAGTAAGCAGAAATCTGCAAATGCTGCGCAACCAAAGAAGGAAGACAAAGATGAGAAGAAGGGTGACAAACAGAAGACATTTTGCAAGTACTGTAAGGGAAATGATCATGTCATCAAAGCGTGTCCTAAGCTGGCTGCGAAAGAGGCTAAAAAGAAAGAGGCTGGTATGGCTGTGCAGATGCCTCTCCTTCTAACAATGAATCTGCTAATGTTGTTCAAGATACAGAATGGGCATTCAATGCGCAGTGCAGTTATGACCCATCTTTGCATGACACATGTATGTCTGCAGTAGATTCAGATGTATGGTACTTTGACAGTGGTGCCACTAAGCATATCACCTCGCAGCGCAGTTTATTCACTTTCCTTGAGTCTGCTCCCACAGGGAATACTGTCACTTGTGCCAATAACTCCTCTTATCCCGTTAAAGGAGTTGGACAGATTGTGCTGAATGTTGCAAATTGCAACACCTTTACACTTTTTGATGCATTGTATGTGCCAGGGATCAAAAAGAATCTGCTGTCAGTCTCCGCATTTGCCAAAACAGGTTTGGTTGTAAAATTTGTGGATGACAGATGTACTGTTCATGATCTCTCTTGTGGTGACATCATTGTAGCATCTGGTTCACTATGTCGAGGGCTGTATAAGCTCAATATGGATGGCAAATGTGTAGAGGATTCAGCATGTGCTATTATGGATACGCAGGCTATTTCAAATGCAAAACTGTGGCATGCACGTTTTGGTCATCTGAATTTTGCAAGTTTGCTGCGCCTGCAGAAATCTGAAATGGTGTCTTCTTTGCCTAAGCTTGAGGCACCTGTCAAGCATGTTTGTGAGGGCTGCATATTGGGTAAAATGCAGCGTGCTTCCTTTCCCAAAGATGGCTCAGTGAGAGCTGAACGCAGATTGCAGCTTGTTCACAGTGATGTTTGTGGTCCCATGCAAACTCCATCATTTGGAAACTACCTTTACTTCGTGACTTTCATTGATGATTTTACCAGGCATGCATGGGTATATCCTTTGAAGGCAAAGTCCGAAGTGTTTTTGTGCTTCAAACAGTTTTTGGTTATGGCTGAAAATGTGTCAGAAAGTAAGATGGGCACCCTCCGTTCAGATCGAGGGGGGGAGTATATGTCTTCAGAATTTAATGCATTTCTGGCTGAGCGTGGGATAAAACACCAATGTACAGTGCCGTATACACCACAGCAAAATGGTGTGGCTGAGAGAAAAAACAGGTCTCTCATGGAAATGGCAAGATGTATGGTTAAGAGTCAAAGTCTACCACATGGTTTTTGGCTTGAGGCTGTCATGTGTGCCACTTATGTACTAAACAGGTGTCCCACCAAAGCATTACAGGTTGTCACTCCATATGAGGCTTGGCATAGCCGCAAGCCATCTGTTGGCCATTTACGTGTTTTTGGTTGCCTGGCATATGCATTAGTGCCTGTGCAACATCGCAGAAAATTGGATGACAAAGCTGTCAAATGTATTTTTGTTGGATATAGTGCTGAGAGCAAAGGCTATCGTTTGTATCATCCACAGACAAAGCGCATTTTGGTTAGCCGTGATGTTGTATTTGTGGAAGATGCAGTTCAGCCCTTGGTTTCATGTACTAAGGAGACAGATATCAGCTCACGTGATGTCTATGATACATTGTTGCCTCTTTTCAGTGGTGCACAGTCAAGTGCAATACCTCATGAGGCAGTTTTTCAGCCTATGCAGGTTTTAAATGATGGCACAGATCAGCCTATATCTGCAGATGTGCATGATGCACTTGAGGATGAGAGACAAGAGATTGAGGGCTCTAGGAACATGCCTAGATGGCTGGTGCAGACTTTGCGTGACAGCAAGTTGGATGCCCCTTTGTCTAGTCGCACTCGTTCTGGCTCTCATGGTGCCTCTTATGCGTCAGATTGTTATGCATTGGCTGTTTCTAGTATGTGCGATGAAAGTGAGCCTGTTTCATTTGATGAGGCACAAAGTTCAGAAAATTGGATGGCTGCTATGCAAGCAGAATACGATGCTATTATGAAGAATAGTACATGGTCTTTATGTGACTTGCCCCCTGGCAAGAAGGCCATTGGCACTAAGTGGGTATACAAATTGAAGCGTAAGCCTGATGGCACAGTGGATCGCCATAAGGCTAGGCTTGTTGCAAAAGGTTATGCTCAAGAGAAGGGCATTGATTTTGATGAGACTTTTGCTCCCACATGTCGTATGACCACTGTTCGTAGCATCTGTGCATTAGCAGCTCATAATGGTTGGAATGTACATCAGCTGGACATAAAGACTGCGTTCTTAAATGGAGATTTGCATGAGGAGGTGTATATATCGCAGCCTCGTGGTTTTGTTCAAAGAGGGCAGGAAAACAAAGTGTGCAGGTTAAAAAAGGCTTTATATGGTTTAAAGCAAGCTCCACGAGCTTGGTATGAAAAAATACATGCATACTTGACTGCACATGGGTTTCAGAATAGTCCAACAGAAAGCACTTTGTATGTTAAACGTGTGGATGGTGTACATCTAATCATTGCTCTCTATGTCGATGACATGCTGCTCACAGGACCAAATGAGAGTCATATTGCTGATTTTAAGGCTGATTTGAATGCCTCTTTTGAGATGTCAGATTTGGGGCATTTGCATCATTATTTGGGGATACAATTTAAGCAGTGTGATGGAGGTATTGCTTTGTGTCAGACAAAGTATATTGAAACATTGTTGCGGAGATTTGGCCTTGAAGACTGCAAGCCTATTGCTACTCCAATGGAGACAGGTTTGAAGTTGAGTCTTCATGATGCTGGAGATCACTTTGATGTCACACTCTATCAGACAGCTGTTGGTTGCCTCATTTATGTATGCATTACGAGGCCAGACATTCAGTTTGCAGTCTCACAGGTGAGCAGATTTATGCATAGCCCAGGCATTAAGCATTGGCAGGCAGTGAAGCGTATCTTTCGCTATTTGAGTGGTACTCGGCATCTTGGGTTGTTTTATCCCAAGGGGGGATCATTGCCGCCAGATTTACATGTTTTTTCAGATTCTGACTGGGCTGGTTGTTATGACACACGCGTGTCCACGAGTGGTTTTTGCTTCATGCTTGGAAGCTCATGCATATCATGGTTGAGCAAGAAGCAGCCTACTGTGGCCACTTCTAGTTGTGAAGCTGAGTACAGGGCAGCTTTCACAGCTACGGTTGAGTGTGTGTGGCTCAGACGCCTTATGGCTGATTTGGGTGTTGGGCAGCCATCTGCCACCACCATCTTCACTGACAGTCAGAGCGCATTGGCAGTTGCGCGGAACCCAGTGTTCCATGCTCGTACGAAGCACATTGAGGTGCACTACCATTATGTCAGGGAGAGACTCTCTGCAGGAGAGATCAGTTTGGCTTATGTGCCAACACAGGATAACCTTGCAGACCTTTTCACAAAGGCTCTGCCTCGTGAGAAGTTCGAAGCTTTTCGCAAAGCTTTGGGCTTACTCCCTTTTGTGGATTCGTCCACATAGCTAGACACTTCCCTATACATGAGTGCTAGCTCTTGTTCACCGCATCACTCCAGGGGGGATTTGTTACCATATTATAGTAGTGATGTGTGTGAACACACTTAGGACCGCCGGGGCACTTTTTCCCTCACTAGGAGGTTTTTTCCCCCGTGCATTGTATATACGCCCATTATCTTCTAGGGCTTGTTATCTTTCATTTTTGGCACTCATAATACACTACTGTGTTGTGCTCAAGCTTCCTCATCTTCTTGAAGTTGTGTGTGCATTCCTGCAACCCTAATTCCAACAAGAAGATGCAAACCATATACTGACGCAAGAGAGAAGTACAAAGAGGACAATAGAACAAATATAAAAAGCAAGGTAAGAAACCATCACCTACTTCTTGATTTGCTTGAAAAATTCAAGCAAAGTCCCTCCCATCCGAGTACTGATGAGAGAATCCCCTACAAGCGCATGTAGTAACTCAAGATAGTTCTATTTATCCTAGCATCTAAGAGTGTGTAATTAATGTACTGCCACAATCTCTCCACCAAATTAGTCATGTCAACATTGCCATGTGGAAAAAAAGCATCCCAAACTTTGGCCACCTTTCTTACCATATGCATGTCTTTGCATACCAGCCATTTGAGATGTATCATTGCACATTCACATTCAAGGAGTAGCTTATCATGAGAAGTTGATACCTTGCTTTGAACTCTTCCTCAATAGGTGTGTGCATAAGTTCTGATAAGGCATTGTAGATATGGTCTCTCTTGTCTTGTGGGACTTGAGGGAGAAGATTCTCTACCCATGCCTTCTTTGTGTGTGAAACTAGCACACTAAAACATGGCATTCACTTTGTACTCGGCCCTTCATGGTCTTCAATCCAACAATGAGGATCCTCATCAACCACTTTCAAAATAGCCTTAAGATTTTGTATGGACTTGTCTATGCCAATAGCCTTTGGTCAAATATCACTCATTCTTAAGAATATGACCCTCTTAGCTGAAGCGCAATGCTCTCTTGGTTGGTGCCAAGGTCATTCGTGCACATCATAAACCGTATAGGCAAGTCAATGCCATGCTAGTTTGGCAAGATAGTAGCATACAATGCAAGCCAAAAACTTTTGTTTTGAATGTGCTATCCAAGGCACAGGAGTTGTGGGTGGTAGGAGAAATGGAGAGCATTTTCTAGCATCCACTCATCCTGGATGACAATGACAAAAGGCCTTTTATGTCTCCTTCGGCACACTTGGGTGGCAAGGCTAGATGTAAAACACCTGCAAAAGACAATACAAGCATTAAGTGCACAGTCATTATCCATCAGAGGTTTATATTCTTACCACAGCAAAGAAGGCACGTATAAGGAAAGCAAATAAAGTGACTTAAAATCTGGAAAATACCTTCTTTTGGGGTCCTCAGCTTCAACGACTCCACAAACATTTCCACCCAGTCATCCTTGGAAAGTTCTCTTGTAAAGAAAATGGCTGTGTCAACGTCCTTGCTCACGTTAGCAAAAGGTAAGAGCAATGCTTGCACATTTACCTTGTATGCGCAATTAGTAAGACATCGTTTGAATGCTCTTAGGGATCATGAAGAACCTGAAGGTGACACGATCCAACAATGAGACACTTTGCATGTGGATGCTTTCTTTCGATGTGGACATCCTTGCTACATGTCGGCATGTACCGACATCAAACAAATCATCCATGCAAGACTCAAGCACTTGTGGATGCACAGGAAAATGGTACAAGTCCCTCGTGATGTGCATGCAAGATGATGGACACATTATCTAGCCCATCAACATACTCAACTTGCACCTTGAAGGGGTATCCACACTTCTTCAACATTCTTAATCTTCTCATGTGAGCTCCCTTTTGGCCAACTCTACCACCTCGATGACAAATATACTCAACATGCATTTTAGATGGCCCATATTTCTTTGTAGAGGGAAGTAAGACTAGCCTCACCTTATGCTTGATCATGATGTCAGCCAAGGCATCCTCCATAGTGGACCTATCGAGCACTTCCTTCTCCATTCTTTCTGATCCTTCTTGTTGTGCAAATTAGGGAAAGTATCAAAACCAGCTTGCTTGTTGATGCTCTTGCAGAGTTTACATGACTTAATCATGTCTTTAACATAAGAAACAGGTATTCCATGCATTTTCTTGTCAATGCACCACCTTGATTTGATGATGTCAAGTGTAGCGGTGATCCCCAAGTGATCACCATGCCGAGGGTTATAATGACTTCCTCGAACAACTCCTTCCCAATCTTCCATTGGTGCAATTAATATATGGGGGCTTGCTTTCAAGCATAGCCAATAGCAATCACAACCTTCATCACCTTGAGCCAATAGCAATCACAACCTTCATCACCTTGAACCAATCCAATGGCATCCTTGATCCTCCACCATTTTTTTCAAGTCATGAATCCCTTTGTTATCACATGCTTTCAATGTCTTCAAGGTGACATGGACACCCCCTTGAAGATCTGCTAGCATAAGAGCATATGACATATATGTCATATATATATATGTATGTATGCCTATCAAAATTGAATAGGTGGATGAGACGTAATCTAAAGGATTTGGTAGAGCACACATTGCGGCTAAAAAACTCTCCCCAAAATCTTTGTCGAGGTTCGGGATGTTCGGATCATCACTACTTGGATCCGAGCTTTGCACATCCGATCCAAGCATCATCAAACTTGAATGCATTTGATTCCATCAAGTGCGAGAGTGTTTTCTCTCTTCTCCTCTCTAGGTTGCTCTTGGGGTATACACAATTGTTTGGCCGAGAGCCTCACGTATCTAGATTGGTTGGCTGTTGGCGTGAGTTTACTTTTTTGCCCATGTTCACTTTTTTGGCCGAGGTTACAAAAGCCTAAATTTTAAGGGCATAAACATTATGTCAGCCCATGTGAATATCCCATGTGAACGATGATGCCCAATCACATTTGTGAATCCAGGTGGCACGTTTGTTAAGCCAGGTGGCATGTTTGTCAAGCCAGGTGTGGCGCCGACCTTCCAAGTAGGCTGAGTTTACAAACTAGGCCAAGTTTACAAAGTCGAAAAAGAGGGCGGCTTCTTTGGAGAACATATCTGTTGTATCGTAGGCCAATCAGGCCTTTTTAGGAAAAGAGATTTTCAGGACTTGGGCTGCGCCCACTAAAACTTCAGAGCTTTACAACGCTCAAAGGTTGAAGATGAAACGACACGAAAGTGATGTCAGACGCGTCTTTAACACTGGGTGTTGCAGGACCCATACGACAGTACTCACAGGTATTGTGAATGCACTTTGTAAAACATTAAAACTCCTGAACTTAGAGCGCCCCTATGTTGCAGGTGCCAATGGGTGTGTAGCTTAGCGGAGGGTTTGTGGCAGGCTGCCCAGCAGCGTCTGGGCCGTTTTGGCCAAATTGTATCGCCTTCGGGCAGGAGACCCACTCAAGTTGCTACTACAGAAGGATCTACTCAAGAGAGAGAGAAAAAAAAGAAGGTGTATTGCATGACCATGACCCATGCATGACTCATGACTGTACAGTGCTGTAGTACTTAGAGGTATTGCAAGACTCGTGACCGTACAGTAAAATAGTACTCAGAGGTATTGTGGGGCTTGCTGGAAAACTAAAAATACCTAGACTTCAGAAAATTATTATGTATCCTACCCTCATGAAGCCAATGGCCATTGCAAAGGCGCACGCAAAAGCATCAGCTGTCCTATCCTCAAGGGGCTACTGGCAACCGCAACGCCTCTTTCGGAGGCTCTGCAGATCTGCTTGCAGAACTCAACCTGTCAATAATAATGGCTGAGCTGCCTACAGTGCAAAACTTCATTACCATATTGAGGAAGTGCAGAAAAAAGAAAGACCTAGGGCATGCCAAGTCTGTGCATGCATGCATTCGTGATAATGGGCTGGAAGCTCATGCAGCCTTGGGTAACCTCCTTGTCGCGGTCTTTGTAGAATGTGGGAGCATGTTGGATGCCCAGCAAGTCTTCGACAGGTTGAATCATCAAAGTGAGTGTTCTTGGACCTCTCTCATACAAGGATATACTGCATGTGGGAATCCTGAGCATGCTCTCATTTTGTTTCAAAAAATGCAGGAGGAGGAGGTACAACAAAGCAGATTTACATTTCTGGCCCTACTTCGAGCTTGTGTCAAGATGAAATGTTTGGATAGCGGTCGAGAAGTACATGCCATTATTGTCAACAAGGCCTTTGATAGAAATTCTTTTGTTGGTAACACCTTGGTAGATATGTATGCTAAATGTGGCTCAATTGTCGAGGCACGGAATGTGTTTGACAAGCTGTTGGCTCGAGGTGTAGTCTCTTGGAATGCACTGATGACTGGGTATGCCGAACACAAGCTTTGTGGTGAAGCATTGAACTGCTTAGAGCAGATGCAACTTGAGGGTGTCCCTCAAGATGCTGTCACATTTGTTTGTGGTTTGAAAGCTTGTGGGAGGGTAGGGGCCATAGGCATAGGTCGACAAATATATTCTAAGCTTGTTAGAGGGGGATTTGACCAAGACTCTTTTGTTGGCAGCACTCTAGTTGATATGCATGTTAAATGTGGTTCACTTGTGGAAGCACATGAATTGTTGGATAGATTACCAGATCGAGATGTAGTTTCCTGGACTGCTCTAATCAAAGGGTATGCTGATCATGGGTTTAGTGACAAAGCGCTGGCCTGTTTGGACAAAATGCGAATAGAAGAGGCGTCTCCAAATGCTGTTACGCTGGTCTGTGGCTTGAAAGCCTGTGGCAACATAGGAACTGTAGATGGGGGGAGAAAAATACACAGCGAGATTGTTCAAAAGGGATTGGAGAGAGATCCTTTTCTTGGGAATGGGTTGGTGGATATGTATGCCAAATGTGGCTCTTTTGTAGAAGCACATCAGTTGTTTGGCAAGCTGCCAGTTCGAACTATAGTTTCATGGGGTGCTTTGATTTCAGGTTATGCTGAACACGGGCTTGGAGAGGAAGCCCTCATGCAGCTGGAAGAGATGCAACTGGAGGGCATGTCTCCAGATGCTATTGCAGTCTCCTCAAGTTTGAGAGCTTGTGGCAGCATCAAAAACATAATCAAAGGGCAAGAATTACATTTTTTGATCACAAAGGAGGGTTTTGAAGAAGACCCTTTAGTTGGAAATGCTTTGGTGGATATGTATGCCAAATGTGGCTTGCTTGCTGAAGCATTGGAAGCATTTGAGGAGCTGCCTTGTCGAGGTGTTGCCTCGTGGACTTCGTTGATTGTGGGGTATGCTGACCATGACCTCGGAGAAGAAGCGTTGAGCTGTTTCAAGGAGATGCAGTTGGCGGGCGTGCCTCCTGATGTTGTCACGTATGTTTGTAGCTTAAAAGCTTGTGCTAGCTTAGGAGCCATAGATGGTGGCCAAGGTATACATTTTGAGATCGCGAAAAGGGGACTTGAAAGAGACCCTTCAGTTGGCAATAGTCTGGTGGATTTGTATGCCAAGTGTGGCTTACTAAAAGAAGCCCAGGAAGTTTTTGATAAGCTGCCAGTTCAAAGTGTAATCTCATGGACTGCGCTTATTGCAGGGTATGCCTACCAAGGAGAAACTGAACTTACCTTCTATACATTTGAGAATATGAGTGAGCAGGGAGTACAGCCAAACGAGGCCACATTTCTAACTGTTTTCACAGTGTGTAGTCATGCCGGGCTTGTGGATAAGGGCCAAAAGTATTTTGAGGCTATGAGCAAGGAGTATGGCATAACACCAACTGTTATGCACTACAATTGCATGGTTGATCTCCTCAGCCGCGCAGGCCAACTTAATGAGGCTATCCTGATGCTTAAGAAAATTCCTCCACAGCCTGATCTTGTGACTTGGAAAACTCTGCTAAGTGCTTGTCGAAAGTGGGGTGACATAGACCTCGGCAGGCGTGCCTTTGATTGTGCCTTGCGATTGGATATAAAACATGCTGTATTATATAAACTGATGTACAACATATATGCTGATGCTCACCTGTGGGCAGAAGGAGAGAAGATCGAAACAATGAGAAATATGAAAGCATGGAAGGAACCACAAGAAACGTGTACATTTGGGCAAACATTTGGAGTTGGGATACTATGATGTATACCAGAGTTTGTCAATTGTGATATTAGCAACATCCAGAGGCTATTAGATGATGTGAACCATATTTTGTCAACTGAGAGAACACCCATGCAGTGTTTCCAGAACTAATCGGTTTGGATGCTTGCTATAGCCATTGCATTTGCCTTTAACGTGCATTGGTGAACCGGTCTTTATCACAATAAAATGCAGTAATGTATAAGTTGCAGATCAAAGCTGTTGCATCTTCAAGCCATATAAACACATCATTTTAGACAAGTGATTACAACAGGACGTTTCAATTCATCCTACTTGCATCTTCCCCTAACAAGACTCATTTGTTGTTTTTTGCAACAGGGGGAGGGGGGGGTGCTATATTGGCTATAGAATGCTTGTGGGTATCCGCACTGATGCATGCAGACCAAGAGAGCAAACATTTTGACAATCAGGATTTTCAAGCCCCATTCATGATGTCAAGGAATCCACAACACAATTTTCAGACAGCTAGCAGTAAGTGCTGTAAAGATGAACCTCTTTTGAACCTTCCTACGATGGCAATCAATTTTGACAATAGTTGCTGAAAAGAGGGAGCCCTATTTCAACCTTACTATGATGTCACCAATCTCCACATAGATTTCAACCTCTGACAATAGGTACACAAAGGATTAACGTTACCAAGATGAATTCAGCTTGCCTTGGTGAGTGAGCCACATATTACCAAGATTGCTAGGGACTCGGAGATGAAGATTCTTGGATTACAGATATCCCCAACCTTCGATAGACAGAGCTTTCAGTCTAACAAAGCAAATTTACAGTAAACCACTTCAACACTTCAGCAAAAAGATAGATCTTAGAATGGTTGCTTTGGACAAGGGGTTAACTTAGAGGACCTTCTAGATAACACTTCAAATTCCTGTATGAGAGGGCTGGTGAAAGAAAGCAATTCAAAGATTACTTTGACATTGGTCTACCCACTTTCATCAACTCTTAGCTTATTAGAAGACCAAGCTGAATCATAAAGCTAAAGCTATTAGTACATTGCCAGCTTGCAAATGGAGGGACATTGAATCACTATATCTATCTAGGTTTGACAGTGAGTCGTGTTATTCAGGACTTAAAAAGGTAATGCTTACGGCGAACCTTGGATACGTGGCTTCTTTTACAACAGTCTTACTCTTAGCAAAAAGCAATATTTTGAGTCAAATGATTGGGTCAAGAACTTTCTGTCATCAAGAAACAAACAACTCTTAGGACAGTATAACATCAAGAAGTGTAAAGCCAAGACCATCATCAAAAAAAGAGTGGTGGTCTAAATAACAAGAAAATACACAACAATGAAAGAGTGCATCATCCTTTGAAAGGGGATGAATTGTAACCACAGCTACCAAAAGTGCACCATGACACTCAAGCTATCCCACAAAATGCTTACCATATTCTTGGTGGAAGAGGACATCCCAAGCCTCATTGTCCATGTTGCTAGTAAGTTGGTTTTTCTATGCCAACGCTAGTAAGAGGACAACAAAAGGGGTTGAAGCAGGCCAAGAGGAAAGACCCGGTACATAAAAGGCCTTTCTTTCTCCACCTCACATCTTGGAAAGGCTAAACTATCAATATCTTTAAGAAAGTTTCTTTCCTCTCCTTATCTACCCACCCCTCCTCCCGTTTTGAGAAAACACTCCCTCTCTAGAATGGTAGGCATGTATCCAAAGCTTTCTACTAGGCATTATGGACCCTTTCAAGTTACAGAAGAGATCAGTGATGTTGCTTTTCGATTACGGTTGTCGAATCATTGGAAGATCCACGCTGCCTTTCATGTAGGCCCCTCGTGAAAGTATGTGGGACCGGAACCAATGTACCCAATTGTAGAGGATCCACCAGCAGTGGATGAACTCGAAGAGGTTTTGCAATGCTAGTTTCATGAAGGATAATGTTGGCTATGGTGAGCTTAATCATCCAACTAACCGGTGGACTAAGAACAAGCAAGATGATACCTCCATCTATCCTCATACTTGGATAGACAACTGTACAAGGATAGAAGAGTGGAGTTTGTGTCCATGGTGGCTAGGTTGGCATACATGCACAAGACAAGGAGGAGTTGTGGAAGAGAAGGTTTAGCTTCAAAAAGCTTAAAATGCTTGTTGTGCAAAGTTAGTATCTTTTTTGATAAGTTATAAAACTTTCAATATGGACGCAAGATTACATCTTATGTGCAAAGGTATAAAGCTTTCCGCACAACCATGCCTTAATAAACCAAGATAGTAGAGAGCCAACAAGCAAAAGGTCTAGCACTAAAAAATAAGGAGTTAGCATATAATAAAAATGAAGGACGTGAGGTAAAAGACCTTAGTTCACTGGATCACCTCCTTCATGTAGTTTAACCTTATAAGATCTCAATTTATTCATCCATGTTACATGTAATATTTTGTAAGAAAGAGGCATTAATGCTTTTGAATAACAAATTTATTTATTTTAGTTACAATATTTACATTTATTGTACCATAATAATTATCCATTTTTATAAATATTATAGATATACATAATATTTGTGGCAAGGGTCACTCTAGATATGTATAACTTTGTTAAATATGACGATTATTATGCTCAAGACACATTTCTCTATCTTCTTTTGTTAATAAAATAATGATGGCCACTACAAAGAGTTTAATGAGTTGAGAAGATTGGTGGGCGAATTGGGTAGAGCTAGCAATATCATTAATCCCAAAAGACTTATTATCATTGCTGTGGGTAGAGTTTCCCAACTCATTGCCCATCAATGTTGATCCTCCCCTTAGTTGGAATGTGGAGTAGTAGAGAACTTGTAGATTCTGCTTCCGCTAATGCAAGTAAGTACTTATGGCTAGAGGGCTCTTTTGGAATGTGTAGTAGAGAACTTGTAGATTCTGCTTCTGTTGATGCGAGTAAGTACTTATGGCTATAGGGCTCTTTTGTAACCATATCATTTGAGATCACTTAGAAGAGGTAGCAAAAGAACATGAGTTCTATCTTTGACACATCTCTTTTTGGAATTATAGACAACAAAATAAAGAAGAGGGTTACTAGGAGGCATGTAACCCTAACTATAATATCATCCATCATATTCCATGAATGCATTTATTTATAAGTTAAGGTACTTGCATGCTAGTGTGTTGATTATATGAATATTTCTAAATAGAACCCCAAACACCCAAGCACCATTGTATTTAAGGGAAATTTGCCATGATGTAAGGGTAATGGAGGGATTTCATGGTGCAAATGCAATGGAGGGATTTAATCCATAGATTGTTAGAAGCCATTACTCTTGGAAATAGAACTCCAATTCTTAAGGGACCTATAGGTATTTATAGGTATGATAATCAACTATTAACTCGGATCATCAAGATGTAAAATTCAAGTAGTAAAGCTTCAAGATGTCATGAGTACTAAAGGTTTCCTTTTATGTTATGCAAGTTCTTGGTTGCTACCTTCACAATGTAAGGCAAATTAGTCTTAGATTTCTTTGCAAGGAAATATAGTATGGTGCAAAGGCTTACAGGGAGCTTCATTTGCATTATCTCAATGTAGAAGATGATCATGTGTGCCACCATATGAAAATTTGTTTGATCTACAACAAGCATTGATGAACCTTGAGTTTCATATCTTCACATGCATAGCGTCTTTCAAATTCATCCCGTCTTAACCATACTATCTCTATATACTTCCAAATTCATCCCGTCTTAACCATACTATCTCTATATACAAACTACACTTGCTACTACCTCACAAGAAACACCATGGTTGGGGTATCGTTTGTTGTTACATCCGAATTCACTTATTTGTTACCAAGTGTAACCACTATTGTGAGACAATGATTATTTATTCTATCACTTATTAGTGCAGTATTAAAAGCTCACACAACAATGTCATTGGCACCTCCTATAGCTTTGTGAGACCCTTATGCTTTACCATGTGGCTCGTGCACCTCCTTTATTTTTACCACGTGCCTCGTGCACCTCCTTTATTTTTACCTCATGACTTCCTCCCTTTGAATGAGCAATGAAGCACTTTGAATGATTCTATTTCCACTCTAGACATGTGATTGATCATCTTGTTGGGTGGACACACTTTTGAAATTCTCTCTTTATAGTGATGGGATCTTGATTTGGGAGAACATGTTCTTTTTGTGAACGTGAATATCATTTTTGTAAATTTTTAAAGTACATGAGAGAGACATAGAGTTTTAGAGAGAGAGAGATGGTTTAGAGAGAGTATGTATGCATGCATTAGGTGGTCACACTTCAAAGATTTACTCTTTATAATAATGGGATCTTTAAAAGTACATGAGAGATAAACAAAGAAAGTTTTAGAGAGAAAGAGATAGTTTAGAGAGAGTATGTGTGCATATATGTATGAATGTATTGGGTGGTCACTTCAAAGATTTAATCTTCATTATAATGGGATCTTGTTTTTTGGAAAATGAGGAAATGTAAATGTTGTCTTTTTTCTCTCCTAATGTGAATGTCTTGGATTTGCTTTGGTTGCTTTGGGGGGGAGAGAGAGAGAGAGAGAGAGAGAGAGAGAGAGAGAGTTGAAGAGATAAGAAACAAAGAGAGTATATTATATGTATGCATGTAGTATGTATATATGTATACATGTAGTATGTATATATGTATACATGTGAGTATGTATAAACAAAGAGAGTATGTATGCATGCATGTAAGTATGTATATATGTGAGTCTATATATATATATATATGCATGCACACGCGTATTAAGTATGTATGCATGTATCAGAGTCACCATTTTAGAAAATTGATCTCACAAAATAAAGTTCCCCCTCAACTTTGTCAATCTGTATACTTTTTTCTTTGTACTCATGTGATTCAATATTGCATTTACATGGTTCTAAACTTTTTTTATTATCTCTTTCGATTGGTATTAGACAAGTTCCAATTGGATCTCAATGTAGATTTTGTTGATTAAGCCACTCCTCCTATTCCATCATTATAAGAAGTTTTTTTTTGAAGTTTCTCTCTTTGATCTTGCTTGCCAAGTTCTATTAGAAAAGTATTCTTTGAGGATTTTGTGATTTTAAGTAATGGAAAAAGTACGAGAGATTTTTGAGTGGAAATTATCTTGTTTGACTAAAAATAGCCCATTCGTAAGATATTTCTTAGTAGGACCTTAGATAGTGCAACAATTTACTTTTCATCGCAATATATTGGTTGATTTTAGTTCTTCTATTTTTATGAGTTAAGAATATCTTCCAAAGATAAGTCTTTATATCATGAATGGGGTGGTCCAATTTACTACCCACATGCATCCTTCCTTGATTAATAGGTGTTTACCTACCATTAAGCCTTCTCTCATCACTTGAGACTACTTCCTTTAAACCTTTGCTAGTGAGCATGTTCTTACCTACCATTTGGCCTTGTCTCGTCCCTTGAGCCCACTTCCTTTAAAACTTTGCCAGTGTGAGCATGCTCTTAACCATTAAAGAACTTAAAGAGTAGTCGGTTCCATCTATCCAGGCGTGCTAGGCTGGTAGGCCACAAGAAGATATGGTTTTGTTAGAGAACCGTTACGAGCAGTTATCTGAGCAAGAAAAGAACACACTTTTTGTAAAGACATGTTGAAGACCTAAAAGTATTGAAACAAAACCTTGTAAAGGGTGAACAAAGTAATCCAAGGTAACTTTAAAAAGAGGCTTTCTAAAGATGACTTTCGTCCTCTTCACCAAAATTAATGTAGCTCTTGCATAAAGAGTCCAAATTCCTTGAAAATTGCAAGAATATCTAGATACATGTTATGAAGGTTTCCATAGAGGACTTGACCCAAATTTAAAGTACGAGTGAGATCTAGTGTGATAAAGTGAATTATTTTGAACTAGTTAACTACCTACAAATTCTAAAATGTAAAAACTCAAGCTTCTATTATTGAATAAAGTGCTATAATTTAGATAACAAAAATTGGTAGATGCACCTCAAGGTAAGAACATTGTGGGAACCAAATAGATCTTTAAGACCAAGTATCATAATGTAGATAAGATAGTTAAATAGGCGTAAAGACCATCTTGTAGCGAAGAGTAATGCACATGAAGAAGGGATTGATTGTGAGGGAAGCTTATGCTTCTTCAACCAAGATTTGAACACTTGTATAATTGCACCTCATCATGAATCAAACGTGTACTAAGTGGATGTCAAGACAACTTTCTTAAACGATGATCTCAATCAAGAACTCTATGTGAAGCAACCAATTGGTTTTCATATTTTGGGTCAAGAAGGTAAGGTATGCAAGCCCAAGAGAACATTTTATGGACTTGAGCTTGGCATCAAATGTGTGGAAAAGAGTTGCAATATTCTTTCGTAAAGAGTGATGGAAGGATCTTATTCTTGAAAGTAAGTTACGATAGCAAATTGTGTAACACATACCATACAAACATAGCACATAACCCTTACCCATGTAATTATTAACAATTGAATATTATGTTTAATCATTGATCGATGGTATGTAACAATTAATTTGCATTTATAATTGACAAGAAACCATTAGCACCATTGACTAGTCTAAGTATCTTTGATTTGTCTCGATCAACTTGTCAGCAAATGCTACCAAAGGGGAAATGCAATTTTTGGAAAGAGAGCACACCATGTCATGTGAGAATTAAGAACTTAATAATATATCTTTAAAGTAATAATCACTATTCTTAAATATTTATGGTGTGAACACACGAGATCCTATAGAAACTATTACAACATAGCCAACACACTAGTAATAATCACTATTCTTAAATATTTATGGTGTGAACACACGAGATCCTATAGAAACTATTACAACATAGCCAACACACTAGTACTAATCGCTATTATTAAATATTGATGGAGTGAACACACTAGATCTTATAGCAATTATTACAACATAGCCAATGGGCTATTATTAAATATTGATGGAGTGAACACGCTAAATCCTATAGCAACTATAACAACATAGCCAACAGGTTATTATTTAATACTTATGGAGTGAACACACTAAATCCTATAACAACTATAACAACATAGCCAACGGGTTATTATTTAATACTTATGGAGTGAACACACTAGATCCTATAACAACTATTATAACATGGCCAATGAGCTCTAGCCCTAACAGGCACTGATGCCTCCCAAAGCGAGGGCATGGATTTCTACCCACAACATCCAATTGTAGTATCCACTCTCATTAAAAAAAGAACTATCACAACATGCTAGACTCTTAACTTGCTATAACCATTACAACCATAGGCAAGATTATGCGTCTTTTATGGAGCTTTTATAAATTAAATAATCGAAAGACGAAAGAGGTGCAAACAATCCATAAAAAGACCGAGTTTAATCTATATTGCGGAGCTTTTAAGTATACCACCAATGAGCATAGCACGATAGAATCTCCTCTCCCACATAATGTAAGACAAAGCCATGAAGATAAGGCTTATTGCATTATAACTAGTAGAGGGAAGGACTTTCTTTTTCTGTGTGCATACGACATGGACAAAAATAATAGAAATGGGCTTAGCCACTTGGCTTGAGCCCTTCCTTGCATTGATCTCATTAGAAATGGATGCTTTTTTTGAGTGTTCTATTTTTTGATCTCATTAGAAATGGATGCTTTTTTTGAGTGTTCTATTTTGATAGGGGCTCGAAGCTTTGTTGCATGATGCATGATTGCATATAATTAAAAACGAGGGGTAGTGCTCACACCTTCCAAAGTGAGGACTTGGAGGGTTCAAATCTACCCAAGGCATCTAATTGCATAATGCATATATAATGGAAAAAGAGGGGTCTCACGCTTTTCTAGAATGAGGACTTGGGTTCAAATCTACCCAAGGCATCTACTTCTTGTACCCCAAGGCATCTAATTATAGTACTCACTCTCATATAAAAAAAAAGGTTCAAAAATATTGTACATTTGTAGCACCACCTTTATTTGCTTGGATTCAAAACTATTGTACATTTGCAGCACCGACTTTATTTTGATGAATTGATGACAATGGGTGTTTTGAGTTGGGGGGTTGGATGCTCCATTTATTATCCAATGTTGATACTTTTATTTTTATTTTTTAAACATGCAATTACATGTCAACATGGGATTTGGGTAGAATAGCCTCCCCCTTGGGGAAACCTTAGAGGTGATTTTTTTTTTTGCATGCATGCAGGCAGATTGGAGATGGTTGTAGCTACTTGTGGTGGTGCTAGTGGTGTACGAGCACAGCAACTTGGAAGTTGTCTCTCCAAGACGTCATAGAACAGCTTTGGTCTGTTCCTGTATGGTAGGCACAGTTCCTGCCCAAAAAAGCAGCAGCACAGGTTGCTGTTATCGTGTGTGGGTTGCTTCAAAGAATTCGCCTGCAGAGAGAAAAATTCACACCTCAAGGGCAGATGCCAGTCGTAGCAATGTGGCTTCTTGCCATGGGCGGCCAATCAATTGGAGACCTGTGGGCATTCCATCGCGGTCGTGGCCAACCTGCAGACAGTGCACAATATCACTGTAAGAACGAGAGAGAGAGAGAGAGAGAGAGAGAGAGAGAGAGAGAGAGAGAGCTCTGCAACTGCTAAAACGCATTTTTAGAAACATCCACACTTAGGAATCTCATTAATGGAATGGATGGAGTATATGCTTACCGGCACACTCACAGTCGGGAGACCCAAGTAGTTTCCTGCTATCACAAAGCGCATCATGTTTGCTGCAACAAGCCAACAGGTAGAAAACTCACACAAAACGTGTCAAAGAAATCTCTCTCTCTCCATCCATCACTGGCTTCACTGACGATTTTGTGGTTGTGTAACAGATTCTCAGCACAGCCTCCATCTGAGGGGATTGAGAGACCACGGACTGGACAGCTCCACCCGCCAGGAGAGTCTTTCCCAGACCCCAGACCTGCTAGTGCCTTGCACATGTGGAGTTATCCAGGATCGGCAGGTACACGCCCTGTGTAGGTTTGGGACTTTTCATCACCATGTTTAGTTAACACATGGAACTTGTGTTAATCTTTGTCCTCGTAGACCCATTGGGTCTTTAGCAGACGTCAATACAATCTGTGTGTGTGCACGCACATGGAAGGTTAGATCCCACCGACCTGATGATTTCAAATCCGAGAAGCCTGTTTTTGGTTCTTCCTGAGGAACTCGAGGAGCATTTTCTCTGTCCAAAAGCATCGCAAATTAATGACAAAACAAGAAAGGTTAGCAGCCTAGACCTAAAATTTTAGCCTGTTTTCTCAGAAACATAATATGGTTTTTCCTCTTTCACCATTTGTTGCATGTCATAGGTTCCTACCATTCACAAGAAGTTAGTTGCGGGCAGATGTGCAAGCACCCCCACTGAACTTGATGATGAAGCCCCCTGCCTACATAGTACACATAGCAGCCCTTACAGCAAAGATGCACGCTGGCCTCGCATGAAGCAAGCTTGAGTCCAGTGAGGGTAGGCACCCCCAGGCCCTCGCTTGGAGGGCATGGGAGTTCAACCCATCAAAGGACTGACTGGCATACCATGCCCATGCCTGGATGGCACGGGAGTTTAACCCAGTAGAGGACTAACTGCTGGAGCCCGCACGAACTTGGAATATGCATTAGGGGAAATAATTCCTAGCCATAGGCTCTAGGCCTGTCGCCTTTTGTGAGGTCTGGTCTACTTATTAGAAGCAACCCAACATTTTAGTCGGTTTCGAATGCTGCCTCTTTTGGTGTTTGGATACTTTGTATGATTTCCTTGTAGTCCAAGCAAGGATTTAGTGTACTCTCTGCTTGCAGACAATGTACATCAGCTTCCCTCATTAGGACTTCTAGTTAACATAACATTACTCTGGTTCAATGCAACTTCTCATCTTTGTTCAGTGCAACAACTTTGCTTCAATCAAGCCTCTTCATAACATTACTCTGGTTCAATGCAGCTTCTCATCTTTGTTCAGTGCAACAACTTTGCTTCAAGCAAGCCTCTTCACCATTGTGAAGAAATGTTCATTTCTCTGAGGAAGAGTGCAAGCAGATGCAGTGATTATCGCCCACAAGAGAGGATTTTATGAAGGTACCCACTCTAATCATGCATTATGGATACATGAATTGGTGGTTCAAATAGATAGTGCTCGCTGAAGCTCCCGCCGTCACCCCCCCTGCTCGCGCTGCTCGCCCCTCGCCATCCCTCCCTCGCGCCCTGTCCCCCCCCCCGCCTGCCATCCCTTCTTCTCGCCATCGCGCCCCCCCCCCCCCCCCTTCTCCTCGCTTTCTCTCCCTCTCTCGCGCTGAAGCGCCCCCCCCCCCCCCCCCCCTTCAGTTCGCCTTCGCGCCCCCTCCCCTCGTCAGCGCCCCGTCCCCCCCCCCCCCCCCCCCTCCGCCAGCCCTCTCTCCTCCCACCGCCTCTCCTTTCGCGCTGCTCCCGCCCCCCCCCTTCTTGCTGTTTCTTCGCCGCCTTACCTCTCCCCCTTCTTGCTGTTTTTTCCGCCCCCTGGGGATCCTTCTTTTTTTATCCTCCCACCTTCCCTCTCCGCCCTTCGCGTGCAGCTCGGTTCTTGCAGGTATCGCATTCGCTCCGCCTTCGCCACAGCTTCAGACTCTGATGGAGGCTCCTCCCGCCCCACCTCAGAGGGACTCTTCTGCAGCCCCCTCGACCGCCCCTGAGGATACCCCCATCAGGCTTTCTCTTTGGCCAGAAGAGGAAGCGAGCCTCGCCGCAGAGGTGGAACGCCTCCAGGCACATTCCACCATCTGCCGTATAGTCGGCACTCGCCCCAGCAGAGGGGAGATCCGGGATCTTCTTCAGGCCCGCCTTCTTGCAGATGTGGGCAAGATCCTGGACGTACAGCTATTGGGCCGTGGACATTACCAGATCGAGTTCGAGGCCGCCCAAAGTGTTGCCAAGGTCCTTGCCATGAGTCCCCTTGACATCAGGGGTGCTCGGGCTTTCTTCAGACCTTGGCAGCATGGATTTGACCCAGCAGCGGCGGAGCAGGGAGAGCGCCTTTTTCATGTTACAGTTTGCTTCCTTGGACTCCGCCGGGAGTATCTTCCGCTCCTCCCCAGGGTCGGAGCATTGGTGGGCTCGGTACTAGAGACTGGCCCCTCAGCTGCTTCAGTGGTGGCCAGAGCAGCTGGGCTACCTTCGGTCAGAGTGTTGGTGTCTGACATCTCCTCCCTTCCTAAGGTCATTCAGCTACCTAGGATAGGGGGGGATGGATAGATCAGAGAGTGGAGTTCTCGGGGCTCCCGAATCAGTGCTTCATTTGCAGGCAGGTCGGCCATCTGGCCAAGGCTTGCCCTCGCAGGAGACCCCGACCCTCACCACAGCAGCATGCTACTGATGGCCCGCCCACAGATTCGGCTCGGCAGGCTGCCTCCGGGACACCTGCTCAGGCCACAGAGGCCTCGGAGTGGCAGCCTGGACAGGGGCGCCGTCGAGGGAGACAGCCACAGCAGCACGCCCAGAGACCGCTGCAGCAGCAGCCACAGTCTCAGCCTCACTGGGTTCCCATGAGGAACAGCTTTTCTCCCCTCCAGGAGGAGACCCCCGCGGCGACGGACTGAGGACCAGGAGATGCCAGCACCCCCTCCTTCACCCCCCCCACTCCCGTCCCCTCCCACCGCCTCGCTTCCACCATCGCCTCCCCCCGTCTCCGCTCCGGTTTCGGCAGTGGCTCCCTCTCCACCCCCCTCGCCTCCCCCTCCGCCCGCCTCACCTTCCCGGGAGGCCCTGGCAGTTCCCTGGCGTGCACCTGCAGTCCGGAGAGCGCTGAGTGCTTGAGGCAGGAGCTTCAGAGATGCCTGGTTGGTGGCAACATTGATATTTTGATGATGCAGGAGCACCACTTGGGTGAGAGCAGGATCCGGAGATATGGTTCGGTGATGCCTGGTAGATGGGACACTTTTTGGTCTGCAGGGTTTGGTCCTTTGGGTGGACAGGGAGGAGTATGCATGGTCATTGCAGATGTATGGCGGCAGGCCATTGTGGATCGAGGGATCATTGTGCCTGGTAGAGCACAGTATGTCATTCTGAGGATGCATGATGAGCTATTGGGCGTGCTCAACGTCTATGCGCCCAATCATGCTAGTGCCAGAGCAGAGTTCTGGACCCAGGTTACGGATGCATTGCCAGAGGCCGCACATTGGTGTGTCGGGGGAGACTTCAACATGCTTGAGGACCCGGCAGATAGGGTGGGAGGCAGTCATGTTACAGTGCACGGCACGGAGCTTGCAGCTTGGGACCGGTTTTGCATGACACTGAGGATCACTGATGCATGGCAGCATGGGGCTTTCTCCTGGTCTCAGGACAGTCTTAGTTTCTCTCGGTCGGATCGCCGGCAAGGAGGGACTAATCTATCACGGATTGATCGCTTTTATGTGGGCGACTGGTTAGGGGAGCGAGGGGGCTCCGTTGGCATTCTCGCTGGCACCTCATTTTCAGATCATGCGCCAGTTATCTTGACATTGGAGGAGAGGACACGGGAGCCCAGCTTGCAGTTGAGGATCCCAGAGAGGGTACTTACAGATCCCAGTCTCGCTGAGGACATTGAGAGGATCTGGCATGATAGTCAGTGCTCTGACCAAGATGCGCGGGCCAGTGTGCCCAGGGACTCATCGATCTTAGCTCTTTTCTGCACGCTGCAGCTTTGACACGGCTGGGAGAGATTTGCGAGCGGGAGCATCGGCTGAGACGCAGCCTTGCTTCGCTACAGCGCCTTCAGGAGCAGCAGCCTGCATGTGAGTGGGTGGCGTCCCAGCTGAGCCAGGCACGCCAGGAGGTTCGAGAGGTAGAGGAGCAGAGACATGAGTTTTACTATCGTCGTCAGGCCTCTCAGTGGACGCAGCTTGGTGATAGAGTGACTGGAGAGTTTTTTGAGATCACTGGGCCCCGTCATGCGCGAGCAGGAGTCCGCCAGCTTGGTAGACCGGATGGATCGGTAGCTACTGAGCTCGGGGAGATCAGAGCCATTGCCACTGCATTCTATAGAGACCTGCTTTCAGCGGAGCCAGCCACTGAGGATCGAGATGTTTGCAGACAGACTGTGTGGGCCCATGTGCAGAGGAGGGTCATAGACCGTATGCGTACAGTTCTAGGTGCGCCTCTGTCAGAGATTGAGCTTGCCGAGGCCTTGAGGGTCTTGCCGCGACATAGTTGCCCAGGGGAGCACGGACTGACGCCGGCCTTTTTTATGCGCTATTGGGACCTTTTGGGGCCAGGCCTCCGCAGGGGCTTTCAGCATGTTTTGGACATTGGGGTGATGCGGCAGAGCTTTTCAGAGGGCTTGATCTATCTTATCCCCAAGGGGGAGGGAGTATCAGATGCTATTCGGCATTGGAGGCCTATTACGATCCTCAATACTGTCTACAAGGTCTTAGCAAAGGCCTTGAGTTTGAGGATCCAGCCGTTCCTGGGGGAGTTGATTCATGCTACTCAGACAGGATTTGTCAAGGAGCGCAGTATCCTTGACAACATCTTTACTTTCTGGGAGGCGACGGCCCGAGCTAGATTTCTTGGCGAGGACTTGGTCGTGATGCTTCTCGATTTTGAGAAGACATACGATAGAGTTGATTGGGGTTTCTTAGAGGGCACTATGCTTCGCTTGGGCTTTGAGCCAGGATGGATCAGAGGGGTAGCGGCTTTGTATTCCACAGCTCGCAGCCAGGTGTTGATTGCAGGAGGACGGGGGCCGAGTTTTGAGCTGACCAGATCAGTCCGTTTCAGGGGTGTCCCCTCGCCCCTTTTCTTTTTCTCTTCTTTGCGGAGGCTATGAGCACGTATTTGACGGCAGAGGAGGTCGGTTTGAGAGGACTTCAGCTCCCAGTCCGGGGGGAGGACCTGCTTGATGCTGAGTTTGCAGACGACACGGGCTTATTTTTGCATGGCCAAGAGGCCAATCTTCTTCGGGCAGAGCAGTCGCTCCAGGTTTTTAGTGCAGCTTCGGGAGCATTGATCAATTGGCGCAAGACAATGGCCTTTTGGATCAGTAGTGCTCCCACTCCGGCATGGAGCCCGGACCCCGGTTTTAGATGGATTCCTCCAGGCGCAGCAGTGCGGTATTTGGGATGCCAGATTGGCCTAGATTTGTCACTTGAGCAGCAGATTGCCCCGCTTCTTCTGAGCATTCGGAAGAAGCTTTTGTATTGGAGTACAGCTCGACTATCCTTGGCTGGGAGGGTGGTGGTGGTGGCAAATCAGGTGTTGTTAGCGACCATGTGGTACATTACGTCTTGCTGGATCTTCTTGAGCTCTTGCATCAGCCAGGTACAGAGGCTGATCAGGAACTTTCTGTGGTCTGGGCAGGACGGTTAGCTAGCTCGGGCAAAGGTTGCATGGGCAGTTATTACACTTCCGCTGGCTCAGGGAGGTTTGGGCATTATAGATCCAGTCGATCAGAGTAGAGCTTTATTGGGGAAGCTTATCGTTCAGGGGTTGCTTCCAGGCGCTGAGCCTTGGAAAGAGCTCCTCTTGCAGCGGCTGCAGGCTCGGGCGTCCCCAGCAGGGGGCACTTGGGCACCAGAGATTCGCTGGATCTTTATAGAGATGAGGAGGACAGGCCTCAGTAGAGGATGGGAGGACAGATTTGCTTTGAGTATCCTGAGAGCTTGGGAGCTGTGCTGAGACCGGGGCTCTCTCAGCGACCTCCTTGTTGTGTTGAGGAGCGGGCCAGACAGCCGCTCATCTGGAGCCCAGCGGTTCGCACAGAGCAGGGTCATATGCTGGGTTCTCGGCCTCGGCTAGCCTGGGGGCCTTTAGCGGCAGGCCCAGCTCGTAGTTTTGGAGACTGACAGGCCTTCTGCAGTCTACCAGAGGAGATCTAGGTGGAGAGGCTCAGTCACTTCAGAGGGGGGTTGATTATGAGGGATGATATTCAGGAGGCACTCACAGAGGAGTGGTTCACGCCTCTCGAGCCAGTGACCCCACGGTGGATGGGAGCCTTTACACAGTTGGAGATCCTGATTGCTGTCAGAGCTTGCACTGAGGATGGCAGTTGCCTCTACTATGAGATTCAGGATGAGGGCAGACTCCAGAGAGTGGAGGTGGAGTCGCCTTTGGTTGCAGAGTGCACCTTTCAGAGGATTCGGGTAGTGGCCGCCGCTTCTCGGAAGTGGCATATTGACCCCGACCGTGCTGATGTGCTCCCGGATTGGCGCATATGGGCATATGCAGCGCGCCCCTTGGCCCGGCTACAGTGGGACCCTGGGGAGTACGAGTGGCATGATCCTTATGCATCCCTTGAGGCCACAGAGATCACCTTTTTCCAAAATACTGTTCGGCTGGGGCGGCATATTTTGACGGCGAGGAGGACGGTCTCTCCAGCGGCAGCGGGGCATTGGCGACTACAAGGACTCTCACAGGAGTTCTTGGAGGATTTTTGGGCTCGGCTCTGGGCTAGTCGACAGGCCCGCAAGATTTCGACTTTTCAGTGGTGGCTGGTCGCCCACAGGGGCTCAGCAGTTGGCACTTGGCTTGTTTACAGCGGTCTTCCGGCGGCTTGCGTCCGATGCGGCCACCCTATGGAGACACAGAGACATTGCCTTTGGGATTGCCCTCAGGCGCAGCAGATTTGGCTGCGGACGCTGCGTATTCTGGCCCCCCTCTCTCCAGAGGGTATGTTTACGTGGGGTGCCGCTATGTTTACGTGGGGTGAGGAGGACGGTCTCTCCAGCGGCAGCGGGGCATTGGCGACTACAAGGACTCTCACAGGAGTTCTTGGAGGATTTTTGGACAGGCCCGCAAGATTTCGACTTTTCAGTGGGCTGGTCGCCCACAGGGGCTCAGCAGTTGGCACTTGGCTTGTTTACAGCGGTCTTCCGGCGGCTTGCGTCCGATGCGGCCACCCTATGGAGACACAGAGACATTGCCTTTGGGATTGCCCTCAGGCGCAGCAGATTTGGCTGCGGACGCTGCGTATTCTGGCCCCCCTCTCTCCAGAGGGTATGTTTACGTGGGGTGCCGCTGCTTGGTCGACTTCGTCAGGGCCTGCTATGGGCTATGAGATGGAGCAGGGCAGTCAGGCCATCAGATTTATTAGGGGCCAGCCTCGCCTGGTTCCGGCACCGGATTTCTCGTCCGCCAGCTGGACACAGGAGAGGGATTTACGATGGGAGCTCCTCAGCAGCCTCACCATCTGGTTCACCTGGAGGGCCCGGTGCTTTACGGCCTTTGAGGGGAGATTGGAGCCACCAGCAGAGACTGTACGGGGGATTTGGCAGGAGTTGATCCACACCCTGCGAGGACAGTACGACCGTATCCGGGGAGACTCGGATGAGGCGATCTTACGGCGCCAGGCCTTTCACACCACTTGGCGCTGTGGCCCTTTCTACACCTTACACACGGGATCCCCCCGTTGGCACTACAGGCCACCTGTTTGGCTCTTCCCCCCCCCCCTATTGTATGATTTAGCCTCTCAGTTCTTTGTACTGATGCTTGTATTTTGCAGCACCTAGGGAGAGTCTCCCGGGCTGCCATGCTGTATTCACTGCTCTGTCTCTCTTATGAGCAGGAGAGATCTTTTGTAGCCCTATGGGCGTTTTTTATATAACTAATGAAAGGATCTTTTCTCGAAAAAAAAAAAGAAAAAAAAAAGAATTGGTGGTTCAAAGATGTTCACTAGACGAGGTTTGAGTCTCCCAGTTCAGACCATAATGGACACCGGTAGATTCTTCTTAGGAGATCATTTTGAGCACTACAGCTTGGCAGATTTTGACATTCCAGGTGCATAGAGGCCATGGAGGGCACTCAAGACTTATCATATGTAGTCTCTATGCATTACTTGGTGTGATATCCTCCACACACTGAGGACCGCTTGTATGAGGTTACAGGGTGACTCTTGATAAGTCATTGTCAGTACTCTCCTTTTTTGAGTCCCCCACCGTGTAACTGAGTGGTTAGGGGGTTGAAGTATGAACGCGGAGGTGATGGGTTTTAACCCCAGCTCGCTGCACAGCAGAGGAAAGCGAAGTGTTGAATAAAGTGATGCGCTAAATAGCCAAGGTCAAAAATCCTCTCCAAAAACACACTCCTTTTTTTGGGGTAAAAAAAGCTTGGTGAGCGTTGGTCAATGCTTGTCAAAACTGCTGGATCTAGCCCAAAACAACCCAAAACTGGTCAAAACTGATCAAAAACTGAGAGGGAAAGGAGCCCATAGGACCACTGTGAGGTCCAAGGGATCAAGTGGCTAGAGCAATCCTGAAATAAGACCTGAAACCTGCAAAACAAAGCCATAAATCGTGAAGGGGGTGCAGGCCTGACTCACCACCCAACCATGACAGTCGTGGGCAAAACCCACAAGACCTGGCTGTCCCCACTGAGCCATGAGCTGAGCTAACTTGCAAGATGCACTGACCAATCTCTGAAACGAGAAATGGCCATGGAAACGGATGGTGTCCTGAAACGGAGAAACGTGTTTCTAGGGGCTGAAACGACCGTTTCCTGTGACTTAATGATACTTTAATGACCTCCAATTTTACTAATGCAATCTGCTTGTAAGACCCCTCCTGAAGGATCACCCTCCAATTCTACTAATGCAATCTGCTTGTAAGACCCCTCCTGAAGGATCACCGCTTGTATGAGGTTACAGGGTGACTCTTGATAAGTCATTTTCAGTAGTCTCCTTTTTGAGTCCCCCACCATGTAGCTAAGTGGTTAGGGGGTTGAAGTATGAACGTGGAGGTGATGGGTTTTAACCCCAGCTCGCTGCAGCCGAGGAAAGCGAAGTGTTGAATAAAGTGATGCGCTAAATAGCCAAGGTCAAAAATCCTCTCCAAAAACACACTCCTTTTTTTGGGGTAAAAAAAGCTTGGTGAGCGTTGGTCAATGCTTGTCAAAACTGCTGGATCTAGCCCAAAACAACCCAAAACTGGTCAAAATTGATTAAAAACTGAGAGGGGAAGGAGCCCATAGGACCACTGTGAGGTCCAAGGGATCAATTGGCTAGAGCAATCCTGAAATAAGACCTAAAACCTGCAAAACAAAGCCATAAATCGTGAAGGGGGTGCATGCCTGACTCACCACCCAACCATGACAGTCGTGGGCAAAACCCACAAGACCTAGCTGTCCCCACCGAGCCACGAGCTGAGCTAACTAGCAAGACGCACTGACCAATCTTTGAAACGAGAAATGGCCATGGAAACGGATGGTGTCCTGAAACGGAGAAACGTGTTTCTAGGGGCTGAAACGGCCGTTTCCTGTGACTATGTTTATGATACTTTAATGACCTCCAATTCTACTAATGCAATAGTGAACCCTAGCCACCTTAGCCTGCTGTTGCCATAAATAACCATCCTACCCAAATTAGGACACAACCTTTTCACATGTTGTCTTTTTTAATCATGTCTTGCGACAAAAACCCCAAGAAAGAAAGGGTCATTGCAAAAGACACATTGGAAATGATTGGATTGAATCAATGATAATACGGAAAAGGGAGGCTGCCTTTGTCCTCAAAAGCATAGGGCTGCAAAAGGGTTGTGTGGTAGGCTGAAACGAGTCAAAGATAATCCACCCCAAGTACAGGAGGGCAGTGTGCTTATAGCACCTAGCATGATTTGACTGTGAAAAGGATAGGAGTACTTTGCAATGTCGGCAACAACAATGACCAACTGCATTTTCCCTTGAGCAGATGCCATCCCCAGATTGAGAAAAAGTATTCTTGAGCGAGAGGGACTAAAAAGAGAAGTTCTTCCACATCTTTGTTTAAAAAAAAAGGGAAAAAAAGAAAGAGACTTCTATTATAAAGAAAGAGACTTCTATTATAATGAATACAAAATCATGGCTAGAAGCCATAAATCCTCGTAAGCGTGTAAGGTAATCGCAGCCAGTCATGGACATGCAGCTGGTATGATCATGTCATGCACAGCAAGACCTCCTTTATACCAGACTGTAAGGTAATTGCAGCCAGTCAGGGGCACGGTGTAACATGCAGCTGGTATGATCGTGTAACTCACAGAAAGACCTTCTTTATACCTTTATGTTAGTGATCATGAAGCAATCCACTTTAGTCTTTTATTAAAAGTAGATAGAACTGAAGAGAGAGAATGCAGACACCAAATTGGGTCCCAATCTACCCACTTAAAGGCCCCCTCCCACAAGCAAGAGTAATTGTTTGTATTGCTTTGGAGAACTTGTTTACAATATAGAAAACTTCCAGAAGATGATTGACGGAGGATTGCCAACGCAAGGATGACGTAGACCAAAGGTTTTCTGAACTATCAAACGAGTCCAAGACAACTGTGAAGCCACTTTGGAGAGCCTCGGGCTGCCTTGGCCTGTATCACAAAGAGTGCTTGGCTGATTAGATGTATGCAAAAGACCAAAGTCTTAAGCACACATGCTTCTGCAATGCTTGACTACTGAAAATCTATGAGGGATGAGATGATTAATGCAAGGGCTGAGGGGATGCTTATATATGATCATTTGATGTTGGTCGGCTCCCTCATGCTGCTGTTGGCCAGGAAATATGGTCGCAACTGCTGAATATTAGAATTAAATGCTACCGCCTTCACACGTGTAATGCGCCTACTACAGCTGCTGCCCATTATGGCCAATTGGGTCTTATGCTGGCTGCCTGGTCATCTGCCTTCCTAGGGATGGCCGATTGGGCACTAAGGCCATGGTTGGCCGCCTTTGGTGCAAAGCCTCAAGGCTGGCCATAAGACAAGTCTATGCCTTATGCTCTATATGCTTCTAAATGTTTGCTAATGCTAAGGTGACCTATATGCACCGATTGTTCTCCAAGTGGGTTAAGTGAGACTCTCTGACACCTAAGGCTTGGAAGGACCTATGTAGCTCACGTCTGACATATCCTTGGACTAGGGCTCACACGACGCCGTATGACAAATATTCTTGAAAAAGGTTCTACTTCCATACAGGTATAGCACTGATGATGAACCAATGTGTCACGTGCATGGGTGCATGTGACATTCCCTTTTGCTTAGCTTGGTGGTAGTTGCATGGCCTCCAAGTAGTTTGCCAATATATGTGGATACTCTTGGAAGAATTCCTTGTCTAGCCAAATGGCTTTGTGAGTGTCTCGGTCTTTGAACTTACTTAGTGTAGAATTGTTTGAGTCACCAGAACCATGCTTGTGCTTGTGGAGGAGAATTTGCTTGGGCTCGATAATTTTTGATTCGTTGACCACTCAGGCTGCTGCTCATTTGGAACCTCTTGGAAGGATGGTCCAATATACGGCTTTAACCATGAGATGTTTAAGACATTATGCATAGTCCTAGTCCAATTGTCTAGCAACTTCAACTTCATGGAGACATCACCGAGCCTCCTTACAATAGGGAACGGGCCAAAGCTTTGGAAAGAGAGCTTTGGACAACGGTTGCCCACTTTCTTTAACCATTGCTTCATGATTCGGAGAAATACCTAATCTCTCTCCTTGTAGTTGACGTCTCGCCTAGACTTGTTGGCTTGCATGGTGTATGCTTCCTGTGCTTTGGTTATAGGCGTTCCTTCACGGACTCAATAATCTCTGAGAATGTTTCTGTGGTCTTGTTAGCCTCCAATGTGATGGTGACACCATCCTCTCGTAAGAAGAGGCCCTTATGTCCTGCCAATGCTGGATGAATGAGTGTCATTGAGGATAGCTTGCACCAAAGGAAGATATTGTTCCCATTTTGACTGATTGTCATGGAAATACGATATGAGAACATCGAAGGCCAACTAATTGTATATTTTTATCTAACCATCTGGCTGTGGATGAAATGCACTAGACAACTACAATTTAGGCCCAAATTATCAAATAATACACTCCAAAAATGGGAAGCAAACTTGGGATCTCTATTTGAAGTAATTGTCCATGTAGGTAATCACAGGATCAGAGCTTGTAAGCTATGGAGGATGGAAGATAGCCATCGTTGGGCATGTGTAAGAGTAAAGTGCAAAGAGATAGAGACGGAAGCTCACGCCATGGAGATAGTGGTGTGAGGGCGCGCGCGCACGAGAGAGAGAGAGAGAGAGAGAGAGAGAGAGAGAGAGAGAGAGAGAGAAATGAAATGATATATTAATGTCCTCAAAAGGCCAAAATGACCTATGAGACCTAAAAGGTTACAATAATTGGTGGATCTGATACAATGTCTGTGTAAGAAAAGCTAAAACAACTAAACAAATAACTGAAACTAAAACAACAACTATGAGGAAAAGTAAGGTACTAGGAGCTCCTAATGTATAACATCTGGGAAGGAAAACTCCAGCAACAAAGGTAAGCATCATATACATCACTATTCAAAGATGTCTCTCATCGGTCGATGGCGGATATCCTCAATGTCCTCCATGGTGAGAACTCTGACCGGACGTCTCCCATGCCGTGCTAGTATGGTCTTGATCCTCTGTTGTAGTCTCCGTCGGTGTTGGGATGGGCCTCTCATCTTGGGGCGCCTGGACTGCCCCAGCTCTATAGCCCGATCAATCAGTGTACCTCTGGTGCGGCTATACTATGGGGCTAGCTGCAATGCCTGCTAGCCTGACTGCTCAATCTCTGGTCGAAAGAAGTCTGTAATCTACCTCTGTAGGTGTCTCTCCCTCTCTCATCCCCTCCCTCTCAAGAGACCGTCTCTATGACTACGCAACTCTAGCAAGTATAATCCGAGGCATCCCTGATCCTGGTATCTCATGACTCTAGAAAGTGGTCCGAAACCCTCTCTGAACAGGCAGTGAAAACGGCCTCGTATCTTATAATATATTGGACAGTGACATATGTAATGTAACTCTGTCTCTAGCTCCATCTGGCACAGCTGACAAATCCTGGCCTCAGCTGGTACTCCTCTGAATCTGCCAGTCTCAATCTCTAGCTGGTGTGAGGATGTGCGCATCTGACCCGTACCCGATGAGAAAGATGAGTATCCATGTAGCTGGGTCTAATCACAAACCCATCCTTCGTGAGCTGGAGAAGATGATCTCTATAGAAAGCCATCTTCGTACCAAGCTCGTGTGTCGGCTGTATCCATGTCCTCCTAGTGTCCAGCTGAGTCAAGTCCTGCCTGATAAGTATGGTGATCTCTGCCCCTGTGAGAGAGAGGGAGGGTTGTCAGAATACGCAGCGGAGATGATGACCAAATCTGGGAACACGAGCAAAAGCAAAAACGCAGGCAGAAAAACAGCACAAGAGAGAGAGAGATGTAGGCGTGTAACTCTGCTCTGATATACACAAGAAGATCCCGAGAAATGATACAAATGAGGTATGGGGGCTGAGGACCTATATATACCTCCCTGGAAGGGCAGTCGGCCAGCACTAAAGTGTCCACGACTGAAGAAAGAGGTCCCATGACTGCATAAATGCAGTCGGCCAGCAAACTGGTGCCCACGACTGATGAAAACCAGTCGGCCAGCAGCAAGAGTGCCCACGACTGATAAACACCCAGTCGGCCAGCACTGTACTGCTCTTGGCACCCTCTGGTAGCCCTCCCAAGCCTCAGAAAAAATGGAAAAAATAGGGGAAAAATACGGAGAGTGAGGAAAAATGGGAAAACACCTCATAAGGGCGGGCACACCCACAACAAAGGCCCTGGTGTATAAAACTGGACAGGAGATGACTTCTAACACCCCCTCTCAGCTCCTGGCTGTGAAACCAACCACAGGGAGCTGGGGTGCCGCCTGAGCAAATCCTGAGAGAGCGACTTCGTGAAGAGGTCCACCGTACTGTCCTCCGTCGAACAGAACTCCAGCAGGATGTCATCAGCAACGATCTGTTCACGAACAAAGTGCCTCTGGATGACCATGGGTTCCTGTAGTGGAAGCCCAAACCTGCCATGCAACCTCCTCCTGCTCCGTAAAACTGCTCCTCCATAAGTAGATCCCCTCGTGTTCGGATCTCCTCCCCAAACCGAGTCACTCCAGACGTGGAGTCGGACTCCATCCAACAATCCCCCTCCTGTGTACAAGAGTCCATAATCTTTCGCATGCCGCAGAAACCACAGGAAACGCAATCCTGCCTCCCAAAGAGACATCTGCAACCAAGAGCTCAACTGCCTCATCAGGAAGCTCCCGTCCAATCCGGTGTCCATCAACCAGATCAATGAACCATACAGCTTCTGAGTCACAGAGACATCACACTGCTCACAAGGATCAACACCTGTTACGGTGCACAAACAAGTCCTGGAAGCCTGATGAAACCTGTCAACCACCCCCTCTGAATCCGGAACCACAAAGCCTGGAGAAACCACCTCCTTCTGCAAGTAATCACCTGTCACCTGCCTGGCTTTCCGAAAGGTCCCCGTGGAAAGAACATCCTCAACTACTGGAAGTTCTATGTCCCGAACACTACGAGACATCAGAGCATAAGTGACCTGTTCAGCTTCCTCTGACTCACGAACACAAGAACTACCAACATCAGTACTGGAGAGTTCCTGCCAACTGCTGCCATCTACTGGCAAGCTATCCACCACCTGGTCTCGGAAAGCCTGCACCTGCAGCGTATCCACACTTGAGTAGCCATTACCAGACTGCCACTCATCACAATCCTGAGGACCTGGGAGAGAGAGTGCTGAAAGCGTGTAAACTCCATTCTCCACTCCACCTTCCCAAACCACTTGGCCTGTTGCTTTGTCCTGGAGAGCAACAAAATGCTCATCAAACTCCACCCGAACGCCAGTCTTGCAAACCTGATGCACTGACAACAGATGAAAACCAAGTGCCGGAACATACAACACCTGGGAGGAATGCTTCCCCCCCTGCCATCGGGAACTATCTCCATCCTGCCCTCACTGTGAACTGGGATAGTGGACGTATCCCCAGTAAGAATATGACCAGAACACCTGCAGAGATCCTGTAAACCGGAACGGGAAGGAGTCATGTGTCTGGAAGCACCACTATCTAGAATCCACTCCCGAGTATCCGTTGCGGAGAGTCCTCCAATCTCCTCCCTGCATGAAGAAAATGAAGCATCGGTGTCCATCACCTCCAGGTGCACAAAAGCCGGAGTCTTCATGATTGCTTCTGAGGAGTCTTCACCCTCCTCGGTCTTCCGCTTGGGACACTGCCTCCAGTAGTGGCCTTTCTCGCCACAATCATTACAGGTCCTCTTTGCCTTCAGTTTCTCGCGGTCAGCGTCGGACTTCTTCTCAGAAGACTTCTCCGATGAAGCCTTTCCTTTGCCCGAGTTACGGCCTTTCGACCGTTGGCCAGTTAAGGCCTCCGAACCTCCACCCTGAGGAGGGTTCGTGAATCGTTCCTCCTGGTCCAGGACCATGGGCACAAGCTCCTCCCACGTGATGGTGCTGAGCCTGCCACTGGTAATCAAAGAGGAGTAAAATGCTGAGTACGAAGAGGGCAAATGTGACAGCAACGTTATGGCCATGTCCTCGGACGATATCTCCTTCCCAGCTTGAAGAACCTCCTGCTGAAGAGCCTGCAGCTTGTTAATATGCTCCCGCATCATCGACGACTTTGTAGGGCTCATAACCCGCATATGTACTTCCAAGGAAATCCTCTTCATGGGCGATACCCTGTTGTAAAGTGAGGCCAAATGCTGCCATATACCTCTGGCCAGCGTCGTGTGCTTGACATGATTGATTACCTGCGGTGTGTAGTTGAGGAAAATAAACGAACGGACCCTGGCGTTGACACGATCCCACATCTGTGTCTGGGCCTCCCGGTCCTTTCGGGTTGACGGTAACTCCCCTTCCTCTACTTCCGGCCGTGGAACACCAACAACGACGAAATCGGCGAGGTCGTAAGACTCTAGAACGGATTCCATCATCACCTTCCATATGCCGTAGTTGCTCCCGTCCAACTGACGGTCCACCGGAAACGTGGGGAGTGTCGGGATCTTCACATGTCTCTCGGCCATCTCAAACAGATCTGCCATAGCGGGGATGTACTCTGAAAAGGGTGGGTGCGGGGATGTACTCTGAAAAGGGTGGGTGGGTGGGAACAAAGAAGAACTAAAACCTGCAAGTGGCTGTCCAGCAAATCAGCCCGCCTTCCTCTTGCACCTTCTCTTCCCGATCAGCCCAAAACAGTCCACCAATCAGCCACAAAACAGTCCCCCTCTTGCTCACACAAATCCCAAGACCTATCTAGAGCCTAGGGCTCTGATACCATGTCAGAATACGCAGTGGAGATGATGACCAAATCTGGGAACACGAGCAAAAGCAAAAACGCAGGCAAAAAAACAGCACAAGAGAGAGAGATGTAGGCGTGTAACTTTGCTCTGATATACACAAGAAGATCCCGAGAAATGATACAAATGAGGTATGGGGGCTGAGGACCTATATATACCTCCCTAGAAGGGCAGTCGGCCAGCACACTAGTGTCCACGACTGAAGAAAGAGGTCCCACGACTGCTTAAATGCAGTCGGCCAGCAAACTGGTGCCCACCACGACTGATGAAAACCAGTCGGCCAGCAGCAGCAAGAGTGCCCACGACTGATAAACACCCAGTCGGCCAGCACTGTACTGCTCTTGGCACCCTCTGCTCAGAAAAAATGGGAAAAATAGGGGAAAAATATGGAGAGTGGGGAAAAATGGGAAAACACCTCATAAGGGCGAGCACACCCACAACAAAGGCCCTGGTGTATAAAACTGGACAGGAGATGACTTCTAACAAGGGTGCATCCAGGGAGTATTGAAATGGAGGTAGCCTGTCCATACTAAAGCCATGGAGTTGGAACCAAGCTGTCATCTGTGCATACCAACATGATCCGTCTCCCTGTGATGCCAACTATCGTGAAGACTCCAGGGCTAAGCGAGCATATCTGTCTCTAGGCAGAGCCCAAGTGCTATGTATAAAGGAGACTGATTGAGTGAGTGCCTCTACTACCAATGGGGGGGCAGCCATCTCTGCACGGATAATATCATGTGGTACGGAGGCCTTGGCCCTAATCATCCGGGAAATCATAGAAACCAAGGGCCTCTCCATACATCTCCATCCATTAGTGCTACCAGCTCGGCTGTGGTGATCCACTGAGGGTCCCCATATCTCCACTCCATACAGCATGGCTGAAGTGACCAAAGTGTCAAAGAGCCAGAGCTTTGTTCGAGGTTCCTGAAACTGAACCTGCGAACACATCCTCTTGCTTCATAAGCTCTGGTCAATCTGGTCTCCGCTGCTCTCCTCAAGGAAAATAGTGGGCCACTAAAAACCACACCAAGGTAAGTATATGCATCTGTATACTCCATTGTCTCCTGACCATATGTAAAGGTGGGTACTGACCTCCTAACCCACTGTGCTGTGGTGTTAAACACCATCACCTTGGTTTTACCAAGGTTAACAGACAATCCACTGTCCTGTGCAAACGTGTGCAATGCATCCAAATGACGCTGCATCCCCTTTGGAGAATCTGAGATCAGCACAATATCATCAGCATACAATAACAGTGGAATCCATGTCCTTGCTAGCTGTGCTCCTCTGTCACCCTCCCGCTCTACATAGTCCGAAACCTCATCTACATACATCCCAAATAAGGTGGGAGAAAGGGGGCAGCCCTGTTTCACCCCAATAGTGGAGTGAACCATCTCAGATATACCCTGAGTAGTACGTACCTACCCCACAACTGTCCTGTATAAAGCCATGATTCCCCAAATCAGCTCTGTGGGCACTCCCATCTCCTGTAGTCTGCGCATCAGTCTGGCTCTCGGTACTGCGTCAAAAGCTTTGCGGAAATCCACAAAGCAACAATAAATTCTCCTGCCATATAATCTGCCCTCCTCAATAATAGCTCTGAGTGTCAAGATATGGTCAAGAGTGGAGAAACCTCTCCTGAACCCTGCCTGCCCTGATGCACGTATGCCCTCTCTCTCTCTGCCTATCTACTCAACTCCTGCTCAAGAATAGATGCATATAATCTAGCCAATGTGTGACCAATCATGATGGTATGATAATTCCCAGGAAGCATGGGATCCCCTGACTTGAAGATAGGCACAATCGTGGACATATTCCAAGTCTCAGGAAAACCCTCACACATGGCTCGGTTAAACATCATAGCAATAAGCTCTGCAAGCATATCTCTGGCATGAATAAAGTGCTATGCTACCAAACCATCATGATCATATGCTCTCCCCGTCCTCATCTTGTCAATAGCTTTCCTTACCATCTCAGCAGTAAAGAAAGCACATGTCTCTGGGCATGGCTCCGATGGGACTGGTAGGGGCGGCTGTCCTGGTGCTGTGTATAGGGATGCTGCATACTCACCCCAAATCTCTATGGAGGTAATGGTTGGTGATGGTGAATGCTCATGGAATAGTCTCCATGCCATGCGTGAGTCCTGATTCATAAATAATTGATACAAAACCCTCTCTAACTGAGCAAGATAAGCCCTCTTCTTCCATTGCACTAGGTGCCGGAAGGTAATCCGCGACTGTCTGTGAGTGGTAACACCCATGAGCACCTCTCTCTGTAATCTGATTCTCATCTCTCTGCACTCCTCATCATACCAGCTGTTCTGGGGCATGTTCCTAGATCGTCTCCGTGTAGGCCACTTTCCTTTTCTCTCGGGCATAACTTCTTTCATGTGGGCAAGTTGCGAGAGTGTGAGGTCATCTCCAAAAATATTCCCGTCTTCTTGAGTGTAGGACGTCTCTTCAAGAAGTCCTTCTTCGCTTCCATGGAGGGGAAACGAATGATAAGTGCTCTTTCCTTAGAAGATTTGCCACTACCTTCTCTCTTCTTTCCCACTTTCCATGCCTTTGTATGTGTGGCTTCAATGCCCATCATAGAGAAGAGCTCCTTGGTTTCCCCCTTCCGCATCATCACGGTCTTTTAGACCGGACACTCGTACATGTAAGGCCCGGGTCTTCCTCCTTTGCTCCTCTTCAAGGGTCATGTTGATGATGGTGGGAGTGGGGATGGGTGGCGATTCTTTACCTCTCCCTTTCTTGGCGACCTTGATCCATTTCTCCGCCTCGTCCATCTTCTTTTGTGTCTTTGTGATCACCTCCACCCATGAAGATGTCTTCTCTTTATGTTGCTGCTCCTCCTCTCGAATGATCCTCATTTGTTCCTTGATGGTATTCAGCTCTTCAATAAAGGAGGGCTGAAATTTTCCATCCTCAAGCTTGCCTTTTGAAGTGGCTTCCAACTCCTTTTTGAGGGTTGAGATTTCAGCCGCTTGACTTTTAGCATGCAATTTGGCCTCCACTAGTTCCTCCTTTAAGGCTGAAATCTCAGCCTCTTGCTTGGATGTTCTCTTCGAGCTCTTGGATTTTGTCAAATCCCTTCTTGAGTTTGGAGAGGCGGTTTATGATTGCGGTAACGGAAGAGTCGACCATCTTCTTGTTTTCTTTGATAATTGTGCTGAGCTTGTCCTCCACCTTCACGAGCTCCTCTTTAACTCCGGTCTTGGCCATGACTTTTTGCAGAACTTCCCACAGCCAATGGACTGGAAATTAATCCATGACACCTGCGCGCAGCGCGAAACAGTAGCAGTAGGGAGGGGGGGGGTTCAAGCCATGTAGGGAAAAGAGAAAGAGAGAAGAGATTCAGCAGAGAGAGAGAGAGAGAGAGAACGAACTGTGATAGCCAACAATGGAGAGAGATTGCACAACTCAAATGATATTCATTGCGATAATGAAACCACCCAAATACATGCTTTTATAAGCATCAAGCCTCATCTTTTGACGTAGACCTAAAAGGGATGTTCACACCAATTAAACATTGAAATATCCAACACCCCCCCTCAAAGTGATGGGGGTGACAATTGGAAAGCCTTCAATAGTCCCTGAACTCCAACACTAGCAGAGAATCAAGACGTGTTCCCTGCTTTAGACTCAGAAGCCAATAAGTGTGGCTTAGAGGCTAGTGAGCTTGGCACAAAAGGCTCACAGGCTCAACAAGCATGGGTCAGAGGCTTAACAAGCATGGTCTTGGCAAAGACTCAGAGGCCAGGTCCTGTTTTGGAGACAAAAGACAGCCTACATTGGCCAACAAAAACAAACCCCCTCACTCCAAGTTGAGGTAAAGAGGATATGAAACTCAGTTCGTTGGTTTTATAAAGCATGTTCTTTTGGACTAACCTTATACAAACCTGCACCTACTCTTGGGCACTGATGACGTGAGTAGGGATGTCATAGCTTATTGTCCACGCTATGCATGATAGAGTCGATGAACCTACACTTCATGTTCGGACAGACATTGGAGTTGATGGTTGCACTTTTGAGTCGAAGTCTTTTTTAAAGTTTAGCTTAATGTTTGGTTCTAGCTCTTAGTGCTTTAGGTCTAGAGTCTACAGTTCTCTGTTTTGCTATTTTGCTATTTTGTTTTTTGTTTTTTGTTTTTGTTTTGTTTTTTTTGTTTATTTGTTTTTGTTTTTTTTGTTTTTTTGTTTTTTTGGTTAATGTCTTAATTAAAAGTCTTCGTTTGATATTATCTTTTGATTTCCTCTCCTTAGTAGCTAGGTTTGTTAGTTTATTTATTTTTGATCTTTCAAATGCTTTGTTTTTGTCTTTGTCCTTCTTCACTATTATTTCTTTCTCAAATCTCTCAATTCGTTAAGTTCAGATTTTTCTGACCTTATGAAGGTATACAAAATAATCAACTCAAATTTTTGGGGGACTACCTAGGCAGAGAACCCACATATAAAAGTGGAAAAATAGGGCTTGGAAGTTTTAACAACTCCCCAGGATAGAACCTTGATGATATTTAATGAAGTCTTCTTGCAACGATGTTTCCAAGTCTCCGACACTTGATGGTCAAGTGTGGGATGTGTACTTGCAAGGAGCATATGCTTCGTGATGGTGCTTGCAGTATTGTGAGTTACAATTCGTTTGGCATGATGGTGGCCATGGCAGAGGACTCTAGGGAAGGAAAGAGGTTCTCCATGATACTTTATCTCAAAAAGTTTAATGATATGATCAATTAATTCCTTGCTCACATGTGTGAACTGTTGCAAAGGAGGCAGCCGAAGAAGAGCAGCACCAAGGAGTGCTCGGCCGGAGCTCGATGGAGGCAGGAGATGTTGCAGAGAAAGCAGCCGAAGGAAAGTAGCCTCAACTCGAAGAAAAGTTTTGAAATTTGACGAATTTCTACTTCGTGTGTGAAAGACCCCCACTCTGTAGTTTGCTGATGTGGCAAGGCTCCCAAAGAAAACAAAACACATAGAGGGTGTACTGATGACGAGATGACATGTTGTGGATGTCGTGGCTAAAGAAAATGCAGCACAACTCTAGGTAGTGAAGGTAGCAAAGACGCCGGCAATAGAGGAGGCGACATGGCTGAGGTACACCGGAAAAAAGAAAGAAAAGAAACAAAGTTATATTTAACATCAACAAAGTTGTTGATGTCTGGCTAAAGAAAATGCAGCACAACTCTAGGTAGTGAAGGTAGCAAAGACACCGGCAATAGAGGAGGCGACATGGCTGAGGTACACCGGAAAAAAGAAAGAAAGAAACAAAGTTATATTTAACGTCTTCAAAAGACCTAGTGGGTCTATGAGACCAAAAGTGATACAAAAGTGTCCATGTAATCTCATCATGGTACTAAAGAAAACAAAGACTACGGCTATGAGCCTTTTTGACCAAGATTGGTTTTTTTTCTTGAATAAACCTTATGGTCCGTGTCTCCCTGTCTTCTTCCACCTGTTTGGCATCCGGGCCATAGTTGCCATGAAACGCGTTTCAAAACATATGAAACACGTTTGAAACGTTTGCAACGTTTCAAAGCTCTCATTTTTTTTAAATGAATAAAACATGTGCCCTACATTAAAATTGTACCTGCAAAGTACAATATCTTTTCGTTTGTTGTGCCGTCTTCATCTGTACCCTCACGCTTGGGTTTTCCTCGAGAGTTGTGCCTTGGTTCAGCCGTGTGACTTGTGTGGTTGGTTTCTTCCAATTTTTATGATTTTGTGCAATTTCTTTGTAAATTTCAGATTCTGAAATTTGGACTTTTTGCATCAGCTTTCCCCAAATCTCTCCCCTTTTTTGGCAAAATGCCGAGGGCAAGGGATACTGTGTGGACCCATGTAACCCGCGTTGGTAGAT